>NC_071501.1:120645137-120948167 GCF_028408465.1 Anastrepha ludens
CACGTAATAAGGGGATTTCCCAGGAAATTCGACTTATCAAAGCTGGCGCCAAATATTCTGTTCGAGTTATCAAGATATTCGAGTAATAGAAGTTCGAGTTATCAAGTAAAAATTACACACAATTCTCACTCTAAACGCCATTGCCAAGCAATTTGATTCGAGATATCAAATATTCGAGATATCGAAGTTCGACTTATTGAGGTTCGACTGTATTTGTAAATGACCTACATATTTCATTTGCTGTCGTGAAATTTAATTACATTTATAAAAATGTCATTCCAAAAACAAATTGTGATAAATATTTTTCAAATTTTTACGCAGGAAATATTGTAAAAATGCGGCAATTTCATAAAATATGTTAAATTTAGTAGATAAAAGTTAATTTAAATTTGCCGAAAGCATTGAACGAATGTTAGTGATGCGCAGATATGCATGTAAATTCATCAAGTTGCGTCGTATGTCAGTAATATTTGGCACTCAGCATACGTGGTGCAAGCGATCTTAGGTGCTTCTATGAGATTTCTCTTATTAAATTCAAAACAAATGAAACCAAGAGGGAAAATGGTTTGCTATCTGGAAGTTGTATGAGAGAACTAAATCAGAAGCCATGTCGTTCACACGACAGTTTATTCTACATATTCGAGAAGGCAAAATGAAATCCCTTTTGGTTAAAATAGTAGCCAAAAATGTTTACTTAAATAAATGGTGGTTAATTTCAAGGGCCGTTGTTGATTTTAATTAAAATAAAATTTTTTTAGGAAATTATTGTAATTTCTTTTTATTATGATAATATTGTTGGTATGGCACAATTACGTATGGAACAAAATATCGGTCACATGGCCGCCGCGGTCTCGGCGGCACACCTCCATCCGATGGTCCAAATTTTCGATGACGCTGAGGCATAATTGTGGTTCCATGCTGTTAATGTGCCGAATTATTCCATCCTTTAGCTCTAGAATTGTTGCTGGCTTATCGACGTACACCTTTTCTTTCAAATAACCCCGAAAAAAGAAGTCCAACGGTGTCGAATCACATGATCTTGGCGGCCAATTGACATCGCCGCGACGTGAGATTATTAGGTTATCAAATTTTTTGCGCAAAAGAGCCATTGCTTCGTTAGCTGTGTGACAAGTGGCACCGTCCTGTTGAAACCACATATCGTCCACATCCATATATTCCAATTCGGGCCATAAAAAGTTCGTTATCATCTCACGATAGCGAACACTATTCACAATAATTGCCTGGCCGGCCTCATTTTGGAAAAAATATGGCCCAATGATGCCGCCGGCCCATAAACCGCACCAAACAGTCACTCTTTATGGGTGCATTGGTTTTTCGGCAATCACTCTTAGATTATCATTCGCCCAAATGCGGCAATTCTTCTAAGTGACGAATCTACTGAGGTGATAATGTGCCTCATCAATCAAGATGATGTTCTTCGAAAATTGGTCATTCACTGTTGCCATTTCCTGCCACCATTCTGACCATTGACGACGCTTGAAATGATCAAGAGGCTTTAGTGCGTGAGAGATGCAATTGTTGGGCACGACGACGAATTGAGGTGGACGGCTCTTCAATTTATGGTGTGGGATAACGAGCTGTACGAGCATGCACTGATGTTTTCACATCTCCTACAGACTCGGTTTGCTCAAACTTTTGCACAATTTTTGCGATTGTACGCACATTTGGACGATTAAATTTACCGAAAAAATCACGAAGTGCGCGAAATGCATTTTGATTTGAACGCCCGTTTTCATAATAAGCCTGAATAACTTTAACGCGTTGCTGGATTGTGTATCTTTCCATGGTTCAAATTAAGTTAGTGTGAAATTGAAAAATGTTAAATGAAATGCAAAACGAACTTAACGATTAAGTGTGGTTCACATTCAACATCGGCCCTGGAAATTTAACCACCCTTTTGAAACAAACTGCGAGCAGTTAGATTTTAATTAATAAATGAATATAAAGAATGGCACAAATTGAAGTTATTTGCGGAAATTGCCAAGTCTGATATTAAAAAGAAAATTATTTCACTTAATCCAAGATTTTTTTTTGTTACCTATATCAAATATTGGTATAATGAATAGAAGAGATGGATGTAGGATACATTTAATTCAATAAAAACAAACTTTGAATAAAAGTTGTTCCCAGTAACTGCCGCATGTCGAATAGAATGAATGAAATGTTTTTTCTACAAATGTTACTTTTGCTCCACTTTTGCTCAAAATTTCTAGAGCTAGCAACCCAGTGCCTTCCTAAGGGAGCCGATTTGTCAAGAGGAAATGAAAAAGTTGCTAACTGAGCAAACCTTTCATTATTGAATGATGCGTTATCAGAACGACCCGAATTTATATCTGGCCAAGGACTGTCACTCAAGCAGAATTATCCGTGCAACAACAACAAGAACAACGAAAAAACATAAACTCAATATGAGAGGTTCATAAATCATCTTAACAAACAAATTTTAAAAACAGGAAGTGAATATGAATATCATAAAACGTGCAGCCGACAAGCACAAACAATATAAAAAACGACGCAGGTGATAAATAAAATAATTGATAACGAAAGTATCAACGAAAGGGAACTTTTTACCAAACATTTTGTTAATAAAAAATTTAAACACCTGTTGTATCTTTATGGCTTAATGAAGCCGTGGAAGTGGTAATATACGATCGTGACATTAGGGGTCTTAGCCGTTAGAAAATAAGAAACTGAATTATGTTTATATGAAGGCAGAGATAAGCAACAAGTACTTTATTCCGAGTGTTTTTTAGTGCTTGAGAACTTAAAATGATAATGCAAAATAGAAATATTTTGGAAGCAAAAATTCAGGCAGCGTGGCTCGATAGCGCTTGCCATTCACCGAAACGGCAGCTCTTTTTTCATATCGAAAGAAATGCCGCCAGTGCACTATGAACTACGCGAACAGATTTTTTATTTTTTTGTAAGTAAATTTGCACAATTTGGAAGTGTTGTTCTATAGAAAAGCATTAGCTATAGCATTAAACGATTCGTGATGACTTGACAAACCTAACTGAATAGAAATATCACCACATTTTGCCGTTTTCAGCTGTCGAATCAAAGTTACCGATATCGAGAGTTCTCATGCAGCAAAAAACACCCGATATTGTTTCATACCTCGGTGCTTAAAAAAATCTCTGGACTTGACAGAATTAAGCCAAAACATTTAAAGAGAAACAACCGCGAAAAGCTTTAGAGGAAGTCAACACGTTGATTTACAAAACCGATAACAAAATCAGAAGCTAGAAATTCAGCACTGTTCGAAAATACACACAATGTCACAAAAGTCAGGAAACAGTAACCTGATAGGAATATAAGAAATTGTAAGATACATTCTTGGACATTTCATTACCCATATTGGTCAATTTCGTTATTTAGGTACCCCACAGACGAGGGTCGATTGAAAATTCCGTACATAGTCAGAGAGATGACACTACCTACTATTACCTACTACTATTAGTAGCACCTTCTGGAAGAATATACACGAAGTTTCAGGCAGATACGAGTATATTTCTTTGTGTTTGGCATTCGTGTGAATCGATGAAGTCGAGTCCCTTTTTCATCAGAAGAAAGTACCAACTCACGCCTCAGCAGTTGCGGTCGCAAAATTAACGGAAATAGAGTTCCAACTCGTTTCACCTTGACTCTATTTTTCAGACTTGGCTCCCTCGGATCCTTCGGTCTACTATTTGTTCCGCAATTTGAAGAAAAGGCTGCCGTGAAAAAGGTTTTATTCAAACAAGGAGGTGATGGCAGAAACGAATGCCTATTTTTCAGACTTCTGTTATTTGAAAGGGATCAACAAACTAGAACAGCAGGAGAGACTATGTCGAAAAATTAGAAAGGTTTGACCGAAACAATTAAGTAGTTTTCATTTTTATACGAACATTTTAAACAATCCTAGTACATATGTATGCAATTCTTCAATACCGTGTTCTCACAACGTGTTTTGTACTTAAATTTAGCTATGATATTTCGGTCTGTAGGTGAAAAAAGTGTCAAACCATGCCATGGCCTTTTCACTGAATTTAATAAATTTTAGAAACCTTTCGATATAAAGATAACGCATGCTGGTGCCCATAAGGCTGGATTATGCAATTCCAAAAACAACTTGTTTTGAAGACTCCCAATATCTTCAAAAGAAATAATTGCAAACCCATTTAAACGCCCAACCATAAAAAATTCGAAAATACAATATTAAGAAAACTATTTCACTTATATATTAAAACAATTTTTTCCACACGTATTTTTTATTTTTTATGGGAGATGATTTTTCCATCATATCTTCACTCTAAAGGTGGGAGTAAAGAAATATATGAAACTTCTTTATTCTTAGCATGACAGTCCTGGGTGGACCACTGTTTCCACAAAAACTTTAACTTTTGCGTTGGTTGCTGTTATTGCAGTAACTTTGCCCTGTCAGTGTAGTGTAATCACCGGTCGTCTTCGTCTAGCGGTAGGCCCAGCAAACTTGGTAGGTTTGATGGGCATGTGAAAAGGTGGTTAGTGTCGCGCGGGGTGCCTTCACATGTCGGACATACATATGTTTAGTATATCGGGGTCAATTCTGGATAGGTAGGAGTTTAACCTGCTACAGTATCCAGAACGTAATTGTGCAAAGGTTACGCGGGACTCTCAGGGTAGTTGGAGCTCTTCGTCTGCAATGGATGGTGGTCGGACTCCGATGAGAGCATTCGGGGGACGGGAGCTTAAGAAGGTGGTAATGGTCTCCCGATGACTTTCGTTAATTACCTGTCTGTACACTGTTCGATCCAGTAATTTTCAGCCTGTTTTGCGGTGGATCTCGTCCGCGCAGTTAAGGAGGAGTCACCTGACATACCTGGGAGGTGGCTTAGGCTCAAGCAGGTGTCTCCATGAGAGGGACCTGCGGTAACACCCTAACAGAAACTGCTTGCTGAGCAGTTTATTATGCTCCTTCACAGGGAGCTCCATTCCCATGGCAGCCGGTTCAACGTTACCGGAATGACTCTGGATTTTCCAACCAAGGACTGCCGCCCCAGTAAACTAGCCCTGTCTAGTGTACCGTACCACACCCTTTTGCGTTGAACTGCATAGTTGGGTTCGATTAACAATCCGAGGCTGTTGTTGCGTTTTCGGCACAATTAGTTTCGGGTAGAAGGTTGTCGGCCTCGACGCCCTGGTCCGTCTCCGGGCGGTGTTCCCCTTGCTTTATTTGTTCCATACGATGATGGCATACCCAGTCTCGAGTAAAGGTTAACAGCACCACCAACGTCAAATTGCACATCACTACCCTTTCGTGGGGCCTAGAAGAGACACCCATTCAAAATTGAGCGTCGTTTGAGAAAGTATTAATTTTTCTGTACAATAAAACCATCCGCTTTATGGACGTTGCCGATGCACACTGAGGTAATTGGTGCTGAAATTATGCTTGAAATTAAAAAAAAAGAAAATGCAACAAATTCTTTTAACACCAGCATAAAGACGTTAAACTTCTGCATCACAAGCAAAAAAAAATATTATTCTAAAGAGTTTTCCAATAAGAGGAATTATTTTGATATTCAAAGAAAAAGAAATTATCGCATGTTTATTTCATTATAGAGAGGAAGGAGTGCCGTTAATAGTGGAAAATAACACCAGGCCAATGACCTTCACGACCACGCTTACAGGACAATATCCTTTTCATGAAATTTTCCATAACCGAATTGCAAAGTGGCTGCCCTATGTCCTCGATAGCCTCACGAATTCCATCTTTGAGATCTTGAATTGACCCTGGGCCGTTGGTGTGGACCTTTTCTTTCACGTGGCCCCTAAAGATCTCCGTGGCCATAACTGGCAGATAACACGGTCCGGAAACTTTTCCCCGCAAAATATCAATGTTTTCGTTGCTTGTGTGACAGGTAGCGCCGTCTTGTTGAAAATAAACGTTGTTCAGATCAATACCATCCAATTCCGGCCATATAAAATCTTTAATCATCTGTCGATAGCGCAATCCATTCATTTTATAACACCTATTATTGGAAAACCCTTTATTTTAACTACTATAATGCATAAATTATCAGCTATCAAATTCAACCTCTTTTGCATTCGTTGCCATGCAGTGAGAAACGCAGCTATTTTCATTTTTTTTCTTTTTCTGAGTGAATGTTTATGTAAAGAACTGAGTGATTGCCAAAAATGTTCAATGATGCCTTGAACTTCCGATAACTTTGCTTGACTTCAGCTAATTTGTTTAGATTAAGGAATTAAAAATATTTTTTGTGTTTTTTTAATGTGACCAAAGATCAACATATTGTGCTATATCTGTGGAGGTGCTATAGTTTTTTTTTGTTTTTGTGCTTTTATTTTCTTACTAAAAGTTTCTCTTAATGCGGAAGGCTGTTAATTACTGTTTACGCTTTGGTGTTGCTCTTTACTGCATTTTAGAAACTGTTAAAATTTTTGTAAGAGAACTGCAGGCGCTTTTATCAAATCTAACAAGCGTTGGCTATGCAGAGTGTCTCTTGGTAATACCGTTATTATTATTGTTTGCTTAAGGAAAATACGCAGAGTGCCAACGTCAATGATTTCCACTTTCTTCTATCGTTGGCTGTTTGTTTAGCTTGCGTCCAGGTGAGATTCTTGCTGAGTAATTCCTTGTAAAGGCTGCGCGCCAGGATCGTTTGGGTTTTCTGCGCCTGTAACCATATACGGGCAATAATACTGAAGTGGCAGATATGAATCCGGGTGGTGAATTCCGGTTACGAAGATGCGACTGTCGTTGGTACGCCACTCTAAGAGCATCGCTGATATTTCTTGAGCTGGTTTTCTAAGAGTATGTCCGATCCATGTTCACTTCCTCTTACAGATTTCAATATTGATTGGGATCTGATTGCATCGTTTGTGTAATGTTTGCTATCCAGTTTTCTGGCCGCTAACGGGGCATTATTGTTCGAAGACATCGATTTACCAAGGTTTGCAGTTTGCGTGCTAGTTCCGATGATGTTAGCCAGCACTCGCAACCATTCAATAAAAGGTTTAATATTTGTTTAGTTAGTTTTTCCGTTAAGGTGTGTGAGGTACTATTGCTGAGATACTTATAATTAAAGTTTTACTCGTATACGCACCTCTTGGTTTGGTTATTGATCAGCTAAAGCCTGTATTTGCGAACTCAATTGATGGAAGCCGATGGAACCCGATGCTTGTTTCCATTTTTTTTTTTTTTTTTTTTTTTTTGAAAATGTGAAAATAACAGTGTCAATATTAAAAATTTGCATAGATTTCATTAAAATATTGCGCATAATTTTTTGAAAAATTCCGTGATTTCGCTCAAGTTTAGCAAGATATTTTGTGGACAAGTATCAACAGCACAACAAGCTCCCCAGCTATTTATTTTAATTCATGGGACTAAAGTCAGCTGTTTTGACGATTGATCAACTCTCTAAGGTGGCTCAAACAGCTCGCAAAAAGGCGATCATATTATTTGCAGTTTAAGGAAATTGCAAAAGAGATTTGAAAAAAAAGTGGCAAAAGTTGCTTCAAATAGGTGCCTTTCGAGCATAAAATGATTTTGAGGGACCGACATGCATATAAAAACTCCGAAACGCGAAGAGCTCTGGCGCTAATATTCAAGAATATTCATATTATGGAATAAACATTTAACAGCAGCACGGATGAAATCGATCTATATCTTTCAGCTAAATATTCGATTCCAACTTCTCTACAAACCTCTTTATTTCGGACGCTGCTTGACAATTATAAAGACCAGAAATACACGCAATTTAGCAAATTTAGGAATTTTCATAGCAGAAATAGAAGTCGTTTTAGTAAATAGCAGGCTTTAGACTTCAAATTGTAAAAAGAGCAGTCATCTAGCATTGATTGCAGTCGAAAATAGCACCGCTGCAAAAGAAACTTGAACTTGAAAGGCCTTGCATGCATATTTGCATTGAGTCTCTCACTTAAGTGCGCTACTTGTTTAGATGCTCCAGCAGAGAAGCACTCGAAACACTTACACAAGTCAAAGTGACAAATTTAATAAAATTTCCACTGCCTAATACTGGTGGTGCTTATAATAATCAAGAGGCTTTTAGTCTGGCTAATAATAATTTTTTTAATCCCTCTCATCATGGTAAGAAATAAATTATATATACAAATATGAGGCGTAGTCTGAAAATGGAGAGGCGTCACTTGGTGCCGGCTGAACTTTTAGCATAAACACAAAAATGTTCGTCCATGGTTAGGTTAGGTTAGGTTAGGTAACCATGTTCGTCCATACTTCACTTCAAAAAACGCTTCAAAATTATTATCAGTTCAACCTATAGGAGCGCGATAATGAGAAAAAGCACGATTACTTCAACAGCTTTGTATCTGTATTAGTTTACCAAAAATTAAGTACAAAATAAACATTTACAATTGCAACACCTGCCAGTCGAAATTTGACCGTCAGACCTCAAGCATGGCAACGAGTGCGGCGAGCAGCTGTGAAAAGCTTGTGCGGATACCTCCCGAGCAGTGGACTGCACTGCGCGATGTTTACCGCCAGAATTGGCCACAAAATGCCTATAGCTACTACGCTTTGGAAAATTATATCAACTGGTCACGCAAAGACCCAGAATTGTGTGAAAGGGAATTTCGTATATGGAGTATTGATGAAAAGTGGCGGGAGCATGGAATCTACATTTTGGAAGTGAGTTGAATTAAAGTACGGGAATATTGGACTATCGTTTAGAGCTTAGAATTTTTAAATGAAATCACTTAATATTATGGAAAAAAACTACGCTTTTAGGATAAAACGTTTATCTCACACGTCGTCAGAGTAGACGCCTGCGCTCTGGAGCATATCGCGCGTTATGAGTCAGCGTTGAACCACTTGAAGTCCATTCCGTATACTGAACTTATTTTTCGTGAAAAAACATCTTCAGCTGTTAAAAAGTATATTGCACAATTAGGCTATGAACCGCCGCTAGCGCAATGCTACCCAGCAAGGCTGTATCACCTGCGCAAGGA
The DNA here is from genome assembly GCF_028408465.1 of Anastrepha ludens. Lineage (NCBI taxonomy): Eukaryota > Metazoa > Arthropoda > Insecta > Diptera > Tephritidae > Anastrepha > Anastrepha ludens. The sequence continues at coordinate 120,654,126 of NC_071501.1, forward strand.
AGATTGTCTAAAACTTGAAGTGAGGTAACAACACAAAAAAAATATTTTTTTTTGTAATTCCCTTATTTTCTTCACTCTAATTCATCACTTCAAACACTTAATTCTACTTAGAGCTCGCTCGGATTTCATTATTAAACCACTCGCGTTGACTGACGCCACAGAAGTTGATGACTTTTGGGCGTACAAAGCACCCGGCTCGCGCTACATCGTGGAACGCAATATAAAATACAACGCCTCCTTAGGTGCCTATCATCCCGAAAGCGATGTACTGTGCGCTTGGGTGTTGTAGTAAGTATTAAATATAGTATACAATTCAGTGCCCAAAATATTTCACTTTCAATTTTTTTTTATTATTTTCGTTTTGTACAACAGCAGCGAATTGGGCACCATAGCCTGTTTGTATGTGAAAAGTGAGTATCGGCGACGCGGCCTGGCTGAGTTTTTAGTGAAGCAAATATGTCGCATGCTGACCGCAAAAAATTGTGATGCTACCGCTCATATCGAGGACACAAATAATGCATCGAGAAGACTCTTTACAAAGTTGGGTTTTCAATCAGTTGAGTTCAACTACTGGTTTATAAAAGCGGATTTTGTAAGCTTAAAGAAGGGCGGCGAGCATGTGGAACGTTTGACTGAACAGGCTATGAAACATGGCTGACAAGTAAGGGGAATATCATGGAAAGGGTAAAATAATTAAAATAACATCTACGTTCTTAGAAAAGCATTATTAGACAATTAAGTTTTAGTTCAAAAAGAGACAAATGAGAAATATATATTAAAAGCACAAAAAGCTGCGAATTATTATGGCGGAGGAAGGCATAAAATAAAAAACAATTTTCCAATGTTCCATAAGATATTTATTTTTTATAAATGACAAGTTGTGTTTTATCTTTTATTATATATTATATTTATTTTTTTTTATACTCGATTTTTTTATTTATTTGAATCATTGGTGGCAAGCCTTCCTGAGTTCATTTACAACGTTACTTAACAAGAACTTAAGAACTAAATTAAATAGATAGTTAATTTGTTAACAGAGACCTTGCCATCACAAAGTCAAGATCAAGACTTCTAGGAAGCTGATTAAACTCTTCAAGCCCTCTTGTAAGTGGGGTGGAATTCAGGTAATTAGATTCGATAACTTCACTGAATGAGTGCCAAGGGCGGATGTTAGCTTTCGCTATCCACCTTGCAGGTAGCTAACTTGAGCTGACAATATAAGACATTATAATTATTTTTATTTTTTTTATTTTTTATTTTTTTTTTTTTTAAATATATATTTTTTTTAATTTTCTTTTTAATATTTCGTTTTTTTAATATATTTTTTGTTTTTTAAATTTTTTTTTTTTAATATTTTTTTTTTACATTATTTTTAAATCCAATTCAAACGCTAGAAAAGCTGTGCCTACGACAATAAATATGTCTCAACACTTCGATATAGCACTCGAATACGGGGTGATCCCAAGCGAGCTGGCGTAACATTCAGACATACATGAAAATACATAAATACAATAAAAATCACGCACACTAAGTACCAGAAAATCACTGTTCAAAAGAACAAAAATAAATCAAAATTAGTGAAGAAAAACTATTTGTGATGCTCCATAAAACAAACAGCCATAAAAAAATTTTCCGGAAAAAGTAACACTGAGAAGAAAAATCGAAAAATGTTGTATGTATTTCAATAAACAAGTCTCCTACTTTTTGTTTTGCGAATTAGGAGGCTTAAAATGCCTAATACAGATATTTAAATAACTATTTGCAATTTAGTCTAAGCATCAAAGTTTAACTGTTTGAAATAATTTCAAAAAAATTTCTCGGTTAGGAAATCAGTGGTAAACTGCCGTATATCTTATTATTAATGAGCACAGCGACGCTTTGATCGATTTGACAGGGCCTGTATTATACATACAAATACACATACATACACAAGTTTCACTATTTTTATTCAAAATACGGGAGTTAATATTGAATCTTTGAATATAACTCGAAAAATTGATGATATCTCAAACACTAGCGAATAAAATCTGAAAAACATCCTCTTGAAAAAAAAAATTTCCGAAAAATTTTACAAAAAAAGATTTCCAAAAAAAAATTTCCAAAAAAAATTTTCCAAATAAAAATTTCCAAAAAAAAATTTTCCAAAAAGATTTTTTTTTTTAATTATATTTTCGATACAATACTACTGGCATCGGACAAAAGCTTAACTATCGCTACTAAAAAACTGCAGCGATACACAAACGCAGTTAAGGAATGGTCCGATAATTGGTGCCTAAAAATAAATGAAGACAAAACCGTACAGGTTTTATTTACTACCAAAACAAAATTTACTACAGTTCCAATTAAAATAAATGGCAAAGCAATTACAATTAAACCAACTACTAAATACCTTGGAATACATTTGGATTCGAAACTAAATTGGAATCACCACATAAAGCAAAAGATCAAACAAATAAAAGAAAAACTTTGACAACTTCATTGGTTAGTCAGCACAAAATCCAGACTTACTATACAGAACAAGCTATTATTGTACAAAGCCACGATTAAACCAATCTGGCTAAATGGACTACAGGTGTGGGAAACGGCTAAAAAGTCTCATATAGTAAAAATTCAACGACAACAATCGAAGATTCTTCGAATTTTGATCATGTCTGACAGGACTTTTAATATAGCAACAGTAGACGAAGAGACCAAAAAATAGCAAGAAGCCACTTTGAAAAAATACAGGGACACAATAATGCAGAAATCAACAAACTTCTGGAAAGGGGGAAAAACACTGAAAGACGCTTAAAGAGAACTCGACCAAGCGACTTAATGAATGCTAGAAAATAATAAATGTGCAAAGGGGTTAAATTGCTGTTATATTGTTGTACAATTGTAATTATGTAGAGTAAAACTTGTATTGAATATTATTTAATTATATATAATTTCGTTTATTTCTATTTTTATCGCTTTGACACTGGTCATTAAGCGATGTATGTAAATCCTGGCCAAATTGTTAAGCAACGTACCTATGTCAATGGACAGATGTATAAAATAAAGGGGAATAAAACAAAAAAAAATTATATTTTCTCCTAAACAACTAAAACAAAATGTTAAAAAAATTATTTATATTTCACTTCAAAAAAAATTTTTTTTTTCAAAATATTTCCTTTCAAGGGCACACACAGGTTTCACTAGTTTTATTCAAAATACGGGACTTGATATTGAATATTTGAATATAACTCGAAAAGTTGATAATATCTCAAAAAAATAGCCAATTTTCGAATTCTTTCTTAATTCTTTTTAATTATGTTTATTCCAAAAATTTTTTTTAGAAAATTTTTCCCAAAAAAAAAATGTTTAATTATGTTTTGGAAAATTGTTTCACTTCAAAAAATTTTCAGCATTGAATAAATCTCAAAACTATTTTTTTTTTCAAGTCTAAACATAATAGAAAAAAATGTTTCCATATTTTTTTAATTCTTTTTAATTATGTTTATTCCAAAAATTTGTTTTTCAAAAATTTGTTTTTCAAAAATTTGTTTTTGGAATTTTTTTTTTTTTTTGGAAAATATTTTTTTAATTATGTTTTATCCTAAAAAGTTCATCCAATTGCTTAAATGTTAAAAAAATGAAATCTATTTCACTTCAAAAAATTTTCCGCTTGAATAAATCTCAAAATTACTAAGTTTTTTTTTTAATTTTGTTAGTTTACTTCTTAGTATACTTTTTAAGCAACACTTTGCTCCACAGCAGCAATATTCTCAAAACAACATTCACTTTTTGGTCTGACAGTTCTTTTTCTGTACGCGACAGTACCAGTTTCTTCAAATTGTTTCACCAACCTTTGAATTGTCGACTCATTCGGGCGATTATTTCCAGAAAAAAATCACGAAGTTTGTTCTTTTCGAGGATCGATATGTTCTTTTCGAAGATCGATGTACCTTTTTTTTTTTTTTTTTTTTTTGTTTTTTTTGTCGGGACAACTAGCAAGTCCATTTAAGTCCATTGTACTACACTTGGATTCCCTTTTATATTTCTTTAAATCTAGCCCATCTTCGAAGAAATCTGAGTAGATCTTGTGGTGCCAAGGAGCTTCTTAACGCATCAGTACCAAAGCACTCAAGCCTGATTCAAGCGAATTGGGGGCAGACGCATAGAAAGTGGTCCGCAGTCTCATCCTCTTCTCCACATGCTGGACAAAGTACATTGTCTGAGATTTCTACCTTTTCCATGTGCTTCGCCCACAGAAAGTGGCCCGTCATCAGTCCAACCAACTGCCTGCACTCCCTTGTGGGTTGAAGTAACCCGTTTGCTAACCGCGGCTTTGACGGCTGCAGAAGGGAGTGGCAAAACGGGCTCTGAGGCCAACTTCTTTGGCCCTATCCTATCCTAGCTAAGGATTCAGAGGTCTTGTTACCCACGTGCCCTGAGACCCATGTTAGCATCTGGCTATTATGTCTTCCGACATAGTTCAGCCTGGATTTACAGGACTTGACTACCCTTGAAGTGGTTGGGGAGCTGTCTAAGGCCATGAGAGCAGCACACATATATCTGCCTCTCCATCTGTTTTCCACAACAAAGTTCATCGCTTCTTGAACAGCACACACCACCTAATGCCGGGCCTGAAGTAGTCGGAAAAGCTCCGGTGCAACAGATGGTAACAGTGCGTTGTAGTCTCGATGAGGCGCTCCTGATACATAGGTGATAAAAGGTCTTATCATAATCGGTTAGATCCATAGGACCTTGCTAGGAGAAAAGACCCACGTTTTCCCAAAGGCACGTTTGCATTGCCAGAAAGCTGTCAGTGCTTTGGATGTCTTTGTTTCAACGTGTGACTTCCAAAGAAGTTTACTATCGAGGATTACTCCAAGATATTTGATTTCTTTGGATAGCTGGATTGTGGCTCCTTTCAGCTTAGGCGGCAGAACGAGTCCATCAAATTTCCTCCTTCTGGTAAAGAAGACAATACCAGTTGTGGTGGGGTTTGCCGATAGCCCATTCGCACAGCACCAAGTGTCAATCATATCCAGAGTTTTCTGCACTTTTCTAAGCGGAGGATCCGTTGTCAAACAGACAACGTCGGCCGGATATGCTTGTGTGTAGACTCAAGCGTCATTTAATATGGTAAGTAGAGGATCGATCACCATGCACCGGAGCAATGGAGATAGCCCATCACCTTTGGGGGCAGCCTCTATTTACCCCTTACGGCACCAGAGGATCCTCCTCCGCCCGCACCGTGAAGATTCTTTGGGCTAGCATTGAACGAATCCAATTCACCAGCACCCGGTCTACACCATGTCTACTGGCAGAGTTGCAAATACTGTTGAAAGTGGCATTATGAAAAGCTCCCTCTATATCCAAAAATATGCCCATAGCGTAGTCCCTCCTGTCGATGGCCTGCTCTATCCTAGCAACAAGGTTTTGCAGTGCCGACTCGCAGGATTTTCCGCTTCGATAGGCATGCTGAAATGGGGAGAATGGGTGAACCTTCAACGACCTCTGACGCATATGCAACTCCACTAGCTGTTCGAGACTTTTCAGCATGGAAGAGGTCATGCTGATAAGTCTAAAGCTTTTGGGGCTGGTGTAGTCTTCTCGACTATTTCTTTAATAAGTTTCAATACTCTTAATGCGTTTTTCTCACATGTAAAATTGTGCATCCGCTTACTTGTAAAGTGTCAAATATGGCATAAAAAAGGTACCGGCATCTAGGTGTTCCTTTTGAAAGACCCTTTACTAGCGATTCCTTAAATTACTAAGTTTTTTTTATTTTATCAGTTTGCTTATCAAGTTCTGCTCGCCTCTGTAAATGAGTATTTTTCCCCATAAAAATTGCAACATTTTGACTGTTTCGCTTATAAAACAAAACCTATTAAAAACACTCACTTCACATATGAAGAAAAAATTTTGAGCAAAAAAAAATTTTCCAAAATAATTTTTTTAAAAACTATAGATTATTTTAAAATGTTAAAAAGTTACTTAAAAAAGTTCTGGAAAATTCTATCAGTTCAGTTATTATACTCAAGCCTTCAAATGACTCAATTTTTTTATTATTTTCAAATTTTAAATTTTTTGATTATTTTTTTCATAAAAACAGTAACATTTTACCGTTTTGCTGATAAAACAAAAACTATTAGTCGGATTTTTAGCTCAAATTTATGGCAGCCACATTTCAAACCAAAATTTATAAATACCTAAAATAATTTCGATGACTTCAGATACGGGTTTCGCCGTCATACCTCAGAGTTTCAAATGAAATAAAAACTGTAAACCTTGAGGTGGCATGAAATAAAAAAATTACTGCTACAAGTATTTGGTAAAATACGTGTCTTCTTATTTCTTATAGCCTATCGGAAAAATTCCATGAGACCTCAGGCATTAACATTTTTTTCTTCATTTTTTGCCTTCTGTAATTGTAAATTTTTATTTAAGCTGTGTAAATATAGCCACAAACTCATGTGTTCCTTATCTAAGTAACCCTTACATAAATATTGTATATCTAACGGTAATGTACTACATAATTAGATTATAGATTATAACAGCTGATAAATGTTCAGTGTGTGATCTCTCTGAATGAGCCCTTTGAAGTTAAGATAAGAGACAAGAGAAATACCATTGGGGCATTCTTTTATTTTATTTATTTTTATTATTTATTTTTTTATTCATTTATTTATTTGTTTAACAAACACTCAACCAAGAGTTGTTTTACAGTATTTGCACTTATGAATACTTGGCCGGCTGTTTTTCAGGTACCGAATCGAAAGGGATGTATTGTTTTTTTTTTAATTTTTATAAATTCATGGCTTTATTTACAGGAACGTTTATGAGTGAATTTAAGCTTAACAGTAAGTTTTTAAAGCTCAATATGATTTAGCTGTTGGTTGGACTGCTGAGTGGGCTCTTTTAGATCTACGCATTTCCATCTAAAGCGGCGCGATCTCTGCACTTTAAAGGTTTAAGCGTAGAAAGTATCAAAATTTTGAAAATTTCCTAATTTTTGTCTTGAAGAATTATTTTAAAAAATGTATAATTCTGCTTCTTTTGAAGTCAGTGATTTTTTATATATTAGTAAAAATTATTTAATTACCAATTGAAAATATACTTTTTTGATAGAAAATCGCATTTGAATTACTAAACCCTCGCAATGCAGGTTCTGCTGTGATGAAGAGGAGTCTATGAAACACTTAATCAGCAACTGTGAGGCATTAAGCAACAACAACAACAACCCGTACAAACATTAACATTACCAAATTTGACTTAAATATTTGAATTATTATAACAATAAAGCCATGTTAATAATTTTACTGCCTCCAAACTAATTTAAAAAAATTAGTTTTAATTTTTAATTTTTTTTAATTTTACAAAAATAATTTCACCATTAAAATTTCATTGGTTTTCGTGATTCGCAGATCTGCGTAAGAAAAAAATAAATAGTGTCAGTTCGTTTCCAATTTGTTACGTAGTATAATTTGTTGAATAAGGAAAATAAAAACATTTATTGCTCCAAAAAGTAAATATGCCGACGGCTGTTGAATCTAATTTTTTTTCTCTAGTCATAATTCGAAATTTTTAAAATGATAAGAGCCACTTTTATTCATATTAGTTTTACTCAATATAAATAAAAGCTTCGTTTTCCTCTTTAAACCCTACCTCCCATTCCTCCATGCCCGCCTGCATTTCTTATCAGCATTACACTTGTCACAGCTACTTTAAATATTTTTCTTCTACAATCTATTCTCCTTCTTTTTCCTTTATCTATTCTTTCCAAACTTTTTTTGAACTTCCTTTCCAATACACTCGAGCATCTAAGCCGCTTTTATTTTATGCAAATGGAAGGGAAAACATTTTTCCATCGACTCGCCAAAGCGCTTTGATATATTCATGCATGTATCTTTGCTTTGATCGGTGCATGCCACACTGCAGGAGACAAAAGTTATATTTGCAACTGCAGTAAGTATTTGCAAAAGTTCATAGAGGGCATTTGAAATTACAATATTCTGAGGAAAGTGCAGCGCTTGCAGCTTTGTCAGGTTTAGACCGAACTTTTGGTAAAAATTGTCATATAGAACGATTTCATATATTTTTAGCACCTTCTTAGGAGTTACAATATTTTTTTTTTTTTTTTGAGAAAATATATTTAAAAACGATTTAAAATTGGCATAAAATTCAAATTTTTGTTAAAAATTTTTGAGAAAAAGTATTTTTTTTGACATGTGGACATGTAAAAAAGAGCATGTGAAGCACAGAAGATGTGAATAAATTATGTTTTTATTTCATTTGTTAATAGCTGAAACTATGCTTAGTAATCCCTGAAAGTTTCTTGGCGGAATTCGAATACATACCGCGGACGTATTAGCTTCAGTTATTATTGAAAATATAAAAAATAAAAACTTGCTGTGTGTTTTCACATATGACAAAGGAACATTTTTTTTTAATTTCTCACAAACAAGATCTAAAAATGATTAATTTTGGGTAACATTTTTTTTTTAAATTTACCTCTTATTCTTTTTTCCAAAAATTTTGAAAAAAAAAAAACATTTTAATTTTTTCGAAAAAAATTTTTTTGTTAAATATTAGGTTAGGTTAGGTTAACCTTATAAGCTTGATGAGTCATTCATTCAAATTTTTTTTGAAAATTATTCACAAAAGAACTTACAAGAAGTGCGAATCAGCAATGGGGGAAACACAATTCGGATTTAAAGAAAGCCTTGGCACACGTGAAGCGCTATTTTGTATTCAAGTAGTATTGGAAAATTGCAGAGACGTCCAAAAAGATGTGTTTCATAGATTATGAAAAAGCGTTTGACACTGTTCAGCACGATAAGCTCATTGAGATTCTACAAAACATTGATATTGATACAAAAGAAATTCAATGTATACGCAATCTTTATTGGCAGCAAACTGCAGAAGTTAACATAAACTACGAAACTACAGACGCTATACCTATACTAAGAGGGGTTAGACAAGGATGTATTCTCTCACTATTATTATTTAACATCTACTCCGAAATAATCTTTCAAGAAGCACTCCAAGGATTAGAAACTGGCATTAAAGTAAATGGGACAAACATTAACAACATCAGATACGCTGACGACAAAACTCTCTTATCAGACAGTCTAAGTGGACTAAAGGGGCTAGTGAATGTTGTAACGGGTTGCAGTAAAAACATCGGTTTAAAAATCAATATTAATAAAACTAAATACATGAGTGTCAGCAGAAAAAACACCTATGTTGATACAAGCCTAACAATTAATGACATGCTCATAGAAAGAGTAAAAAATTTCAAATACTTAGGTTGCTGGATTAACGAAAATTGGAATTCTTCAAAAGAAATAAAAGCTCGAATTAAAATTTTTAAGGCTGCATTCCATAAGTACAAAAAGGTTCTTAATAATCATGACTTCAATATTAAATTAAAAATTCGATTCGTTAAATGTTACGTGCTATCTGTACTTCTGTATGCTATGGAGATATGTACCATTAAAGCCACTGAAATGAATAATATAGAAGCATTTGAAATGTGGATATATAGACGAATTCTAAGAATACCCTGGGCAGATAGAGGAACAAATTCTGAAGTATTGCGTAGAATTCAGCATGATCGACTATTACTAACCACCATAAAAAGCAGAAAAGGTGCGTATTTGGGTCATATTATGAGAAACGACAAATATCATGTACTTCAACCAATTCTTCAAGGAAAAATAGGAGGCAACCGAGGCATAGACAGAAAACAACCATCTTGGCTGAGAAATATAAGGCATTGGACTGGAATCGGCAATGTAGAAACTTTATTGGAGACAGCGAGAAATCGAGACCTTTATCACGAAATTATAACAAATTTATATTAAACATAAAATATTTTTGTATCGAATTACAATTAATTAATTGTAATATATATTGTATAAATTGTATGATCGCCTATATTCGGAATCAAATTGGCAAATAAAGAAAAAGAAGGTTAACCTGATTGGCAATAAGCCACGCAAAGACCTTTTGGTCCCTAGCGATACCAGATGGAGACCAACCTCTATGAATACGAATTTAAGCAGAGCTGAGAGATCCGCTTTTGAGACGTCCTCCAGACCCTCAAACAATAGGGCTCCTAGGCATTTGAGACGCGTTTTTAATAATGTCGGACAAACGCACAGAAGGTGTTCTAAAGTTTCCTCAATATCCTCTCTGCATTTCCTGCATTTGTCCGTGCTAGCAATCCCTATTTTGTGAGCATGCGCGGCCAATAGATTATGACCTGTTAGAGTACCTATAATATCTCTGCAGTCCTTTCGTGAGAGTATAAGTATGAATTGAGTCAGTTTTTTGCACTTTGTTCTATACTTGACTTTTGCTGTTTTGTATGTGGTCAGATTAGTCCACCTGGCTTGCACTCGCCTTTTCATGTAGCCGTCCATTTCATTGAATATTGTATTTAGCGGTTTTTGTATGTCGTTCTCTTGTTCAAATGGGAGTCTAACAGCACTTTTTGCTATCTCATCTACTATTTCGTTCCCCATAATACCTTTGTGACCAGGTACCCAGTAGATGCGCAGCCTTCTGTTTGCGGCTAGCCTTGATACAATATGAGCTCATTGCTTTTATTGCTGCTTGACTGTCTACGTATATATTAATTATTGAGTTATTTCTTATTTTTGCGTAGGCTAGATTGCGGCTTTCCCCACAGCAAAGGCTTCCGCTTGGAAAATATTGCTGTGGTCTGGCAGCTTGATAGACTGCCTTATCCCTAGTTTTGAGCAGTAAATGCCCGCTCCCACTCCGTCTAAAGTTTTAGAGCCGTCTGTATAGATGTGAAAAGTCCTATGGTCAGGCTTCATGCCTTTGTCCCATCTCTTCTCTTCAATTGTAGTGCGAAACCTTCTCTCCCAATTAAAGTACGGACGGAGTCATGTAGTCTGTGCAACCTGAGCTCCACTTTGTTAAATATTAAAAATTAAAAAAAAAAGTTTCGAAAAAATTAAAAGAAGAAGTAAATTTAAGAAAAGTTACCCGAATTTTAAATTAAAAAAAAAAAAAAATTATTATTAAAAGGAACTGAAAGATCTCAAAATTATTAAAGTTTTATAAATTTCACTTAACTTCTTATTCCTTTTAATTTTTTTAATTTTTGTCAACCATTTCTTTTAATATATTTTTTTAACAATATTTTTTTCTTAATATTAAAAAAACCGAAAATGTTTCGCTTAAGGATCTCAAAATTATTATTTTTTGTAAATTTTGGTTGCCGTTTACTCTTATTCTTTTTTAATTTTTTTTTTGTCAATTTTAAGATGAAAAAGAACCGAAAATATTTCGCTTTAAAGATCTCTAAATTATTCAATTTTTGTAAAATCGTTCTCAGTTTACTTCTTCTTCTTTTTCCCAAACATTTTGAAAACAAAAACAATTATTTGCTTGAACACATTTTTTTGAACATTTCTTTTTTAATATATATTATCAAAAAAATTGTATGTTAAAAAGAACCGAAAGTATTTGGTTTTAAAGATCTCAAAATTAATAAATTTTTGTAAATTTTTTTTCAGTTTACTTCTCATTCTTTTTTAATTTATTTTTCTCAAAAAAAAATTTTTTATATTAAAAAGAACCGAAAATATTTGGCCTTAAAGATCTCCCAATTATCCATTTTTTATAAAATTCAGTTCAATTCTTCTTTTTGCCTTAAATTGAAAAAAAAAACATTATTTGTTTGAACACATTTTTTTTAACATTTCTTTTTAATATATTTTATCAAAAAAAATAAATTAATGTTAAAAAGAACCAAAAATATTTGGCTTTAAAAATTTCAATATTATTTAAATCTGTAAAATTTTTCTCAGTTTAGTTCTTATTCTTTTTCCCAAAAATTTGGAGAAAAAACTGATTTTTTTTAATATATATTATTTAAAAGAAAAACAATTTTTTGTTGTAATATTAAAAAGAACCGAAAATATTTGGCTATAAAGATCTCAAAATTATAAAATTTTTAAAGTTTTTGAAATTTTTTTTATTTTTAATTTTTCGAAAAAAATTTTTTTAATACATTTTTTCCAAAGAAAAGATCTCAAAAATTAATAAATGGTTTTTCTTACTAAATTTTAATTTTTCTTACACATTTTTGTTAATATATTTTTTCAAAAAGAACTTTTTTTTAATTTTAAGGGAAATCGAAAATATTTGACTGTAACCATCTTAAAATTATTAAATTTTCGTAATAATTTTTTCAGTTTACTTATTCTACTCAATCCTACAAATAAGCCAATTTTTAGATAAATTTAAGGCCATGTCTAAAATACTTGAGTCAGTTGAGTCACAGTTTTATGTCGCCGTCGAACTACAGTTGCTTTTTACATATATGAAACTTTTCCATGACAGAAATGCAGCCGGAAAATGTATCCCTAGGGTATACCGTAAATGAAAAACCTTTACACAGTTTTACTCGTATTATTACTTCTGTAGCAGCGGTGAAACTCAGGGCATTCAGCTAATAGCCGGCATACGCGATACTCGATACTCTTTCAAGCAAACTTGGCTCCATTGGCTGCCCTTTGTTAGTTTCTTTTATTTTTTCTTTGAGAGGGAAACAAATGAAGTCGATTTAAATTCAATTGAAACTACAGAAAGGAAATGTGTGTGTGTGTAAGCTTATTGATAAAACAAAAGGACATGGAAATAAAGAAAACTGCTGCAGCAGCTCAAAACAACTGTCTACAAGAAACTTTCAAATCATTTGAAGTTACACAGAACTTGAAAGTCGACTTATGCGCTCTTTCATTCTTTTTTCGTATTCAGAAGATAAGAAATGAAGCTGGTTCGAAATAGTTACTTCAACAAGAGAAATAAAAATAAGATTTAAAAAAAATATTTTTTTAAACGTAAATTCTTGTTCGCCTAAAGCAGTAGCTTGTTTGCCACCTTTCCTTTAGCAATGGAGAATTAAAAAACGCGATTAAAGAATTGTCAAAACTCAAAAACAAATTGAGCAACGCGTATCTTCTGGCGCGTTGTGTATCGCCAGCTACTGTCGCCATCAAGGCGAATTCAAGTTTTGTTTTGGTATCTCATTCAGTCGCTATTGTTGCCAGAAGTTTCTCAATCGCAACACTGCCCTACAATTAAGTCTGATCGTCCCGATTAGACACCAAATCTTGCGATCCAAATAGAGCCGATCTCTCCAGATGAACCACTTTGACGTTGAACATTCCCGCAACCTCCTTCCACGCCTGAGTTCGTCTTGGGTTAGCTGGGTCGTTGTTATTGTTGTTGTTGTTATTGTAGCAGTTAACTTTGCCCTTTCAGTATAGTGTAAATCACTGGTCGTCACAAGAAGCGAGAAAAGCAGGCGCGGTAGTCGTTTACTTTAATGCACAGGCCTTCAGTGTCATTGCTCGACGCCATTATCATGCAGTCGTCAGCGTAGGAGACCAGGAAGACTCTCACTGGTGGCTGGGGAAGTTGTGAGATATGGAAGTTAAAAGCCAAGAGTGAAAGGACATCGCCCTGCGGAACTCCTTGCTTCATTTTCCTCTGTTTAGAGATTTGGTCTCAAATATCACCGACGAATGGCGACCACTCAGGTAGTTAGCGGTCCACCTCAGCTGGGTCGTTATTATTTCTGTTCGGCCTTCAGACTGTCATCGACTTCAACAGCTAGTGGAATGCGTTTGACAGGTGGCACAAATTCTTTTTCTTCACCAGCCGTGCGATCTTAACTCACTTACTTAATGGCGCTGCTACCCTCTGCCTTATCGACATCAATATCATTCTCTGGCTCATAAACTGCATCAACTTCCACTTCACAAATGCTACATTATCCGAGTTGTCAAATTGTAATTCAGATTTAGCAACTTCAAACTCAAGAATGATAGAAACAAGATTGCGCCCATCAGAGAGTGTGTGACGTCGCATTAGCTGAGTTGTGCAGTGTTGCCAACCATTTGCTCTTCGTTACAAATTTAGTAATTTTATTTACCTAAACTGTAAGTTAAAAAAAACTGTAGTATTAAACAAAAGAATGTTAAAAAATTCACTCTGAGAAGATTTTAGAATTAATGAAGATTTGTTGGTTCTTATAAAATTTGATATTTTGAAAGTAAAAATTTAATTTTTTGTTCTTTTTTATCTTCTTCTCTCAACTCTTCTTAACATTGAACACCTTTTTACACATTTTAAAGAGCGTTTGAATTTACTAAATGCGAATTAAAACCATAAAGTGCAATCATTTCTTTCGGTCCTTAATCCTTAGTGGGGCATGGGGCATCAAGAGGTTTATTCATAGTAAAAATAAGCAACAAAATACCAGAAAATGCTGAAAAAACCATAGCATTTTTACAAAAAGAGTACCTAATCTAGTTACATGTCACGCATACAAAGTTTCTAAGTAGTTCAATGGAAATTTGGTGTTTTATTTTCTTTAAATGGGCATTTTAGTGCGTTTTTACATCCAAAGCTGGGCAACACTGCAGTAGCGAGAGAGAGATTGGACTGCTGCAACACCTGCAATCGCGGTAATGCGACCAGATGTTGAAAAAAAGTAAAGCTAAATAAAACAGTGAATTATTGAACTAATTTTTTAGAAATGTACATTTTAGAAAATTATAAACTTTACGGTTTAATTAGCACAGGCTAGAAAAATGTCATGAAGAAAGGACTGAAAATCCGACACTAAATAACAAAAAAATGCTAAATCAAGTTACGAAAGTGGTAATCTGGTCATACTGGAGCTAAAACGACTTCACTCATTGTCAAATTTGCTGAAAGCAAAGTACGGTACCACGATAGGCGTCATCTCATTATTCTTTCCATATCCTTCAGACTCAATTTTATCCATTTTCATTTTATTATCCTGCTTTCTTTAGACACTTCTGATTTCATTTCATCGGTGGTAACTTCCATTTTGTTAGCTTCAGTAGGGGCTGCTTTCGGAACACTACCTCTCTTGGCGTAGCACCCTTCAGTTTTCTTCTACTAGGATAACTTTGTGTCTTTTTCAAGCTTTTCTCCATAAATTTCATCAGATTCCGCTTCGTTTCCTTAGTGCCTCATTTGTCCTCTTCGTTACTTAACTAAACAAAAACAGGCTTTAAAAACTGAAATATTTAAAATAGATTTTTTTAATGAAAGACGGAGCTTCAAATTTAGCACAATCTGAAATATTTTGTTTTTAATCTTTTGTTCATAAAATAACAAAGAATGCTGGAATTTCTAATTTCCTGCTTATTCTTGCCTTATTCAAATTGAATTGGGGAAAATACTCTTTCCCCATTTGCTGTAGCGACTGGAGTGCAGACAAATGAACGACATGTCAACTAACGTATTGAGAGAAGCGCTGCGTTACAATAACAGAGTTGCCGTAAGATTTGTTAAGGCATGAAAATTTAGATAATGTATTAGAAATAAAAAAGTAAAAAAAAAATTTGCTTAAAGCTAAAAAAAAATGTTTAAAAGAGTTAAAAAAAACTGCAAAATATTTTAATTTATTCGTTTAAATCTGAAATTTCAGAAGAACTGTAATAATTTTAGAAGAACTGTGTAAAAAACTGTAAGATTGTATAAAATAGATATTTAATAAAATAAAGTAATAAAACGGTGAATCCAGCAGCTTTGATCTAAATATACTTGAATTGATAAGACCAAGCTGCGCAAGTGCATTGCACAGATCAGCTGTTCACCACCTGACAAACCGTTACCCGCTGTTCGCTACAATTCTGTCTTATCTACCTGCGAGTATTTTGACGAAGATTAATAACACTGCCCTGCAAATTTCAATTTTTCTGATGCGAATAAGATGTGACCTAGTGTTCCCGAAGGGAATTTTCGCGCTGAGCACGAATCCGAGTTCAAAAATTTTCCATCACGTCAGGTTTTCAAAAAAAAAGGGGGTTGAAACCCCTAAAAATAGCGTATTTGGCCATTTTTCAATCTTCGTTATTGTCAGTAATTGAAGGTTGAACTTTGCTCTTTGAAATAAGCCTAAACCCAAATTGTTCGCATGCACCCTTAGAGTAGGGGCTGTACTTATGTTTACGGGGGTAGGGGAAAAAATGAACATAGGAACTTATCTACACCCAAGATAAGATATAATGAAAAGTGCAGTGTTCCTAAGGTATTTAGTGTCGCTGATTACAAACCTGTAGTCAGATTCCCAAAATTCAAAATAGCGGACGAAAATGTTAAAAATTTATCCGATTTGCTTGAAACTTGTTACTAGGGAGTTTTTGATGCCGCTGATTACAAATCTAAAGTCAGATTTCCAAAATTCAAAATGGCGGATCCAATATGGCGTACGAAAATGTTAAAAATTCATTCGATTTCCTTGAAATTTGTTACTTTGAAACAATTCATCTTCGCTTTTCTAATATGGATGCAGAGTTATTAAGGTGACACCTTTATTCAAACTAAACACAAATCTTTACCTATTTTAACTTTTTAGCAGACTTATGCTCTACCTTCAAAAGAGTTAATGTAAGAAAATCGATTGTTTTTATATTAAATTCGAATATTTTCTTCAAGGTCAATTAGCTATAGAATTTATAAAACTATATTTCCCAGAGTGCACCACGTGGAGGCGATCTTAATATTACACTCCTTTTTTTTGTATTTTTTAATATTTTTTGTTTATTAACAACAGTTTTTTTAATTTAAAAAAATAAAGAAATGAAATGAAAGTGAGCTAAATTAGCAAATTATTGCGTTTCAAGGAAGCTGCGCTTTTTCGATTTTCGTTTGTACGTTTGTGACGGAAGGTCACGTTTTAAGCACCAACAGTAATCTGCAAGCATGTTCGTGTTCCATCTTCCCTGGTACCTTCTTTCCATTTCTTGGATGTCTTGATGGAACCTTTCTCCCTGCTCATCACTTATGCTACCAAGATTTACTTTTGGAAAAAAGTCTAAATGATTGAAGAGGAAATGGACTTTTACACTCATATTACAACCTAAGTTTGCGGTAAGCTTGAAGCATATTTGATACCAAAGTTTTGTAATTTGGACTCTTCGTATTCCCCAAAAAACCATCAACGACATTTTTAAACCCGATCCAAGCTTGTTTTTCTTCTGGAGTCATGGTTTTTTCAAACTCCTTATCCCTCATCAACTGTCTGATTTGTGGCCCAAAAAAAATTCCTTCTTTTAATATAGCTTTGCATCGCTTAGGTGCACGAATTTCGTGCAAAGATATTTGAAGCACTTTCCATCTTCATTTAAAGCTTTCACGAACTGTTTCATAAGGCCAAGTTTAATGTGAAGTGGAGGTAAAAATATTTTTGACTCGTCGACCAAATTTGGTTTTAAATTTTCTCTAGGTTTCCACTCCTTCTTTGTCCAATGATCCCTTCTGGCCCTGCTATCCCACTCGCATAAAAAGCAAGGATACTTAGTGAAACCAGATTGCTGACCCAGAAGCAATCCTACAACTTTTAGGTCGCCACAAATCGACCATTGATGTTTATCATATTGAATGAACTGAAGCAAAATTTTTAGATTTTCATGTGTCTCTTTCAAATGCACAGAATGAGCTATAGGCACTGAAGCAACTTTATTTCCATTACTTAAGAGAACAGCTTTTAGACTAACACTATGTGGAACTCATGTTTTATCTTGATTGACAATCTCAATTGAAAAGTATTCTTTATAAACATCTTTAATGAATTTCGATATATCATGTCTTCCTTTATTTGTGGTATAAATGCCACAAATATAACAGAAGCGATTTGGATCATTAATACATACCAAAGTTCGATTCATAATTCGTAACAAGATGCCAAGAAAACTAACATTCACGCAGTAGCAAAAGCTGAAGTGAATAAATATCACAGACGAAAGAAACGACAAATACCGATTGATCTACAGAAAAGTAAATAAATGCCATCCAGCAAGCCGAAAACAAGTGAATGTTGTAGAAAAACAAGAAACGATTGATTTGACAAAGAACAAATGAATAACGTTATCCAGTGAACTAAACTCATTTCATATTATTATTAAAGAATTAAATGTAGTTCCATTTAAAAATATGAACAACTGAAAACTAAAAAAAATGTTACTTTTAACGTTCAATAGGGCATTAAGGGGAAACATTTTTTTCTTAAACAAACTTAATATTTCTATTTTATCAATATTCCGAGCTTCAATTTCTTTTTAATATATTAAAGTTAAAAATCTTTTTAGGGAAATTTCACCCCCTGAGTAAATGTTTGATAGTTATTTTATTAACAAAGAAATAAACATTAGGTTTTTAAAATTTAATTGTATATTTAGTAAAATACACTACGCAGAGAAAAATGAAACTCCAATTTAAAAAACTTTTATGACGTGATAAGAAAAACCGGCGATACACGGGTACTTTTTTATGTAATATATTTTATCAGGTGTGCGGTCGTGTGTCAGACGATGTATTAGATTTGAAAATTTGAATTTGATTTTTTTTATTTCTTTTTAAATGGAATGTTTGACTTCAGATTTGTAATCAGCGACACTAAATACCTTAGGAACACTGCACTTTTCATTATATCTTATCTTGGGTGTAGATAAGTTCCTATGTTCATTTTTTCCCCTACCCCCGTAGACATAAGTACACCCCCTACTCTAAGGGTGCATGCGAACAATTTGGGTTTGAGCTTATTTCAAAGAGCAAAGTTCAACCTTCAATTACTGACAATAACGAAGATCGTAGCACGTTAGGGTTCTGCTCCACAATTTTTGAAAAAATGGCCAAATACGCTATTTTTAGGGGTTTCAACCCCCTTTTTCTCGAAAACCTGACGTGATGGAAAATTTTTGAACTCGGATTCGTGCTTAGCGCGAAAATTCCCTTCGGGATCACTAGGCCCCATCTTATTCGCAAAACCGATGCAGGGCAGTGTAATTTAAAAGCTGTTTTTTGCCGACCAGTCTTGCTTTTTTTCAAGCGTTATTTGGTCATATAATTCTTTCAGCATTACAAGCAACTTATAATGAAATGTGGGCTTATGTTATAAAAATATACAGTTCAGTTCAGTTCATATTTATAGCAGAAACTTTTCCTTTGAATAAATGTGAATTACTTACTAAAATGAAATATGAACATCATAAATTAAGAAGTGTGATTGCATCGACCGGGAATCGAACCCGGGTCGTACGCGTGGGAGGCGAACATTCTACCATTGAACCATCGATGCTTGTTAGGGAATGTTTTTAAAAAATTACAAAAATTTATATCACCAGTCTATGAAGAAAACAGCTGAAGTTGCTAAACTTTCAAAATATTATGAGCAACTAAGCTCTATACCTATATTTATATGAAATTATAATAAGTAGTTAGTCGATTAAAAGCGAAATTTCATTTCAACAACCTTCTCTAAGTGTGTTGATCACATAAATGTAAATTTTTTCTCGCGGGAGATTAAAAAGTTAGTAATTATTTGTTTTTAATCCTCATTTTTCACTGTGCACCTTGCGGCGGCGCATCAATCTGTAAAATGTTAAACTAAGTGGTTGGTCTACGCTACTTTACTTTTATAGATCAGTGTACTTGTTTAATTTTTCAAACAAAATACTCGTATTTACAACAACCAGGAATCGAACGCGGTCACTCTTGTAACAGGCAAACATTCTCCCACCGAGCCACAGATGTTAAAGTAAGATTTCCTAGAATCCAAAGTTTCCGTGTAAAATTTTAATAAATAAAGACTAAAAATAATAATTAATGAACCACTCACTTCTTTAATTCAATTTTAATGCATAGACATCAACATCTTTTATTATATTTACACAACTTCTATGAGCAAGTGATTAAAGGTGTTTACATAAACTAAAGGCTAAATATTTATTTATAAAAAGTAATTTGCATCGGCCGGGAATCGAACCCGGGCCGCCCGCGTGGCAGGCGAGCATTCTACCACTGAACCACCGATGCTGCTATTTGTTTAAAGCTCCAATTCAAGTTTTCGCCGAGTGCTCTTCTCTATGTGCATATGTGTTGTTGTCTCTCATGATCTTTAATTTCAGTAAATTTTTCTATTTGCTTTGCTTAGCTTCATCACCAGCACTGCATTGTAGTTGTAAGTCTCCGTATTATATCAAATAAATAAACCAACAAATATGTATAATGTTGTACATGTACTGGAATTACTTTTGCTACTACACAATGTCATGCTCAATCTGGCTCTCTGCCTCTCTTTGTAAGAAAATAAGCAGCACTACCGCGAGTTAGTTGAAAATAAAACAAAGCATATCGAATAAATTTGTCCTACAGCAGCAAACATATATACGAATACACGCGCCCATATTTACATATATACATACTTATACATATAAATGAGAGTTGGTTCATGTTGCGGGCTAACAAAACAAGTAGTGGATTCGCAGATAAGAGCATTTTTTTGTTCACTTACAGTATCATTACTGTAACTCCAAAAAAAGTATGATACATGAGCCCTTATTCTTTTAATATGTTCCAAGCCTGTGGAGAGTTGCGGAGTTGATTATGATTGCCAACCAAGAAGGGTCCACATATTGTTTCTTCATACCGGCCAAACTCCTTGTTGCTGCAAATTTTAAAACCACTGAAAAAGTTTATTCTAAATCGCTTGAATCAATCAATGAAAATGAATCATTGAATCTCGTAATCTGATACTTTCACACCAGTTTGGATTTGATTGCAAGCACTCCACCATACACCAGGTGCACAGAAAAACAGTTGAAATAGAAAAATCGTGCGAAGCGAATAAAAAAAAAACGCAGCAGCAGTCTTCTTGGACGTCGAGCAAGCATTCAACAAGATTTGGTATGAAGGCCTTATCAACAAATTGAGCTCATGTCTAACACTTCAATACTCTGCCTTTTTTAAATCTTTTATCACTGAATACTATTTTGGCATAAAACAAGGCAATGAATATTCCAAATTACAGAAAATAAACGTTGCAGTGACGCAAGAATGCAACCTGGACCCCTTTTTTTGCCTTCTGTACTCAAATGATGTACCATTGCCTCCAAGCGCTATGATCACCACTTTTGCTGACGACACAGCAATCCTCGCAATAGAAAAAACCACCGACAGCAACAGCTGCATTACTGTTAACGGCTTACATAGTCGATGTTAAAGCCTGCTCGCTGTTAGCAATAAGTGTTGCGATCGTCAGCTCTGTTTTAAAATTGACGAATACACAAACAAAAACAATCGAGTTAACTGTTAACTAAAGTAAAACCAACAGCATCGGTGGTTCAGTGGTAGAATGCTCGCCTGCCACGCGGGCGGCCCGGGTTCGATTCCCGGCCGATGCAATTGTATTTTATAATTGCTCCTAAAAAAGCAAAAAATATATGCTAAAGTTTTATGAAATAAAAAAAGTAGTGTTTTATAAGATTAAGATGTTACTAGGCGCAGAATTTCATCTATAATGTGCAACTATAGGAAGGAAATAAATATTTTTATATTTCAAAGCAAGAAAATTAATACACGTATGTGTAAATACTTTAAATTCGCTTAAAAATATCAAATAATACTTTTTAAATAGCTTGTTTATACTCATGCAATTTTTCAGCAAAAACTGGATCTATGTTGGGTAAGATGGCCCAAAACTGTTTTCACCAACCAGAAATTTTCTCAATTCACACTCTCACACTTCTTTTTCTTTAATATTTTCTAGAAGAACAGGAAAAAATTACTTACCAATGGCTATATATTATTATTTAATACAAAAATATGTATATTTATAGTAATTCATTCTGCTTTGCACAGTGATCTAAATTTTTTTGAGCGCACTGTAAGGTTATATTTCACAATAACCGTGTCCAGATATCGGATATCGATGATGAAGGTTGTTCAACAACACTTTGCACTACAGCAGCAATATTCTCGGCAGAACGTCCAGCTTTTGTTCCGACAGTACTTTTTCTATCCTCGAAGGAACCAGTTGCTTGAAATTTGTTCACCAGCCTTTGAATTGTCGACTAATGCGGACGATTGTATTCAGAAAAAATATCGAATTTTGCTAAATGTTGTTCTTAAATTGTACTCCTGCCCACAGAACAATCACCAAAGATGGCATAAAAAGAAGGTACCGTCTAGGGATTATTCACTACTGACATCTAGGCGCCTCTTTTGAAAGACTTTTTTGTGTTTTTATTTTCTCTACTTCAATTTACAGAGGTTAAGTTAGGTTGACCTGGCTGGCTGAAAGCCATCACATGGACCTATTGGTCCTTAGTAGTAATGCAGCCAGACCTTTACGTTTCTCTTGACCTTTACTTCAATATAGAAACTTCTAATGTCATTAACTTTCCCATTTCCAAAGTATGCATAAAAAATGTACAAAGAGTTTGTTTAAGATTAATTTATTCCATATAATCTGCTTCGATTTAAAACGCTTTTTTCCATAAACTAATCTTTCTTCGTTGCGCAGCTGAAAATATTCACCCCTATTATGGTATCCGACGGATGGTTGCGGAGGGAGTTATACTCGATCCGACAGTATTCGGTATCATAATAAACGTCGGATAAAGCAGTATGCGGATCGATAATGTGGTTTACGGATCGATTAAAAAAATGGCATTACCAACAACGCACTCAATACGCGTTTCAAAGAAATTTACTCGTTTCTCATCCGCAGGTCATTGTGTTGCGGATATTATTATAATAAAGATGGAGAGCAATAAAATGTAAGGAAAAACATTTTTATTTGTTTTTTTCGGATTATATATATTGGCAAAATTTATACAAATGGCAAAATTAATATTTTTTAGGAAACGCACAACCACCAGAGAGCAATTTAAAGGTTTAATATCTCGTATGAAGGAGCATCCTGATATTGCAAAAAATTTTACCAGAAGTGCTCCTAACGAGGTAGAGCAATTTTGGGAGAGTGTGCGTGAGGAACTGAATTCATTAGGGCCTCCATCTAAGAGTATTTCAGAATGGAAAAAGGTTTGTTGATAATTCAAAAGTTCATTGAGAATATAAGTACTTATTTCCGTTTTAATTAAAGGTTTGGTCAGATTTTAAATCAGCAGTAAAGAAAAAGTTGGCGCACAATAAAAGGGAATTACAAGCAACTGGTGGAGGCGAAAATAGGGAACTACCTTTATCGTCGCTAGAAGAAGATGTTGCTGCTCTAGTGGGCCTAAACGCCTGTGTTGGGGGCATTAAAAATTCAAAAGAGTTTGGAGTGCCTCAGAGGAGAATTATTGAGCATGCCACTCCACTAAATTCAGAGCAGGTGGTTGAAGACATTACTCCATCTACATCGAAGAGAGCTCGTACAAATTCATATACTTCGAGAGACGCCATCTGCATAGAGTTGTTGGAAAATGAAGATGTGGAAAATAACCAAAACATTCGAAATGAACTCCGAAAAAAAAAGAGACCAGAGCAGTTTGACTTGTTAGACAAGCAAATCGGTGTGCAGGAGAGGTTATATTCAAAAGTTTCGGAAGGTGTTGGTGCACAGGAACTACATTTTAAAAATGTAAAAAAGGAACTGAAAGATCTGACTAGGTCGGTTGACCGTCTGGGTGATCACCAGAAGAAAAATAATGAAATTCTCCAAGCTTTTCTTGAGGAGACAAAAAGACATAATATGGCTATGGAGACAAATGCTATTGAAAAATTAAGGGTGAAACAAGAACTTTTAAGCATTGAATTAGGAGAAGTTAACAAGCAATTGATACTTAAAAAATGACTGTGAATTAGAAATTTGGTTTAGATTAAGTTTTAAAGTGCAACATTTGCCAAGAAGGCTTTTATATTTTAAGTTTAAGTTTTAATGTGCAATTGAGACTTAAAAAATGACTGTGAATTAGAAATTTTGTTTAGCTTAAGTTTTAAAGTGCAACATTTGCCAAGAAGGCTTTTATATTTTAAGTTTAAGTTTTAATGTGCAACATTTGCCAAGAAGGCTGTTTTTATTTTGTTCTTAAGAAATATATACAAACATACATATATTTATGTACGTTAAATGAAAACAAAAAAATGTTTCTTTATAAAAAGCTGTGTAGCATTTCATTCCGGATTTGGTTTGCTTCATTGGTATACCTTTGATGTTGTACAGGCTCGCCATTTTCATACTCTTCACTTTCAAAAACCCCTTCTAAATATTCGTCTGAAATATTATAATGGATCCGAATGTTGTGAAGTGCCGCCGCAACATTAACAATTTGAGCCACTTTTTCCGGAGAATAATGAAGTTGGCGAGCTGAGAGCAAGCATCGACACCAATTCTTCCAGACACCTATTGTGCGTTCAACAATATTGCGACCCGAGCTATGGCTTTTATTGAAACGGCTTTGGGGTGTATTCGCTCCGGCATTTCGGAAGGGCGTTATCAGCCAGGGTAAAAGTGGGTATCCAGAGTCACCTAGGGAACATTTAAATCAAAATTACTTATGTATTGTTAACTGTTTCGTTTTTGTCATATATGTACCCAACAATCTAGTGCTTCTGTGTCCATTTTCATACATGGTTTGGAAATGTCTTGAAGCCTCACTATTTTCCCAAATAAAGGAATCGTGACTTGCACCTGCGTACCTACTGTTCACATACCTTATTCGCTGCTTATGGTCACATATCTTAAGATAGAAAAAAGTCATTTTATTAGTCAATTAAAATTTCAGAAATTAACTTACTATCATTGCATTAATACTGTAATATCCTTTCCTATTATAATAAAGGTGCGAATTGTCTCCAGCAGGTTTCAAAATCTTTATGTGGGTGCCATCTACGCACATAACTATGCCGGGAATTCTTGTTTTTCCAAAAAAATATCTTTTGGCTTCAAGCTCTTCAGTCTCGGTCATTGCCAAACTTATCCATCTGGGGCACAGTGTTGCCTCTAAAATATTTAAAACTTCTGACAGTACTATGGACACTGTGGACTGCGCCATGCCAATATTAAAATCCTGCCCAGTACCATTTTGATAACCCCCTTCAGCAAAAAATCTTAGACAGGCTTCTAGTTTGAGCTCTGGCGATATCGACCATGTTTTAATAACAGGAAGCATTTCCCTCTTTAATATGTTAAGAACATATTGGAAAGCTATCTTATTAAGACGGAATTGCTTAACAAATCTACAAGAGGAGTTCACATAAATTTTCGTCAATTGTCCTTAAAAAGTGAACTTACACATCATCCGGCAACTGGAACACGTCAACAGCATTATCCCTTACTTTTTTCCGGGTTCGTCTTCCATCATTGTTTGTACTTTCATTAAAATCCAAAAAAAAAGCTATTGAATCCATTTTATTTAACAAATATTTATTGGTCTTTTGCACAGCTGATTATGCTGATAACACAGTTCACGGATTGTAATGCAGTGCATCCGTCGGTAACAATAATACCATTTTTGTGAAAAAGTGAATCGAGTGCGGATCGAGTTAACTCCCGCCGCATATCATCCGACGTTTATCATAATAGGCCTGATTAGTTTTCGGGTTGGTGTAGGGTTACCAACAGCATCGGTGGTTCAGTGGTAGAATGCTCGCCTGCCACGCGGGCGGCCCGGGTTCGATTCCCGGCCGATGCAAATCAGTTTTTTTCTCACATCAGCTATAGATTTTTCCAACAAATCATCTACTTTATTTGTGTGATTGTTGTCATAAATAAATCGGGGCACTAATATTTTGTCTTTCATACAAAGGCCTGGTGAATCATATCTGCTGATACAAATGCATTTATGAATGATTTTATATGAAACTTTGTAGCGAAATAAAGAGTATAAATATATTTTCTTCTTTGCAGCTAGTTGTTGTTTGTGTTATTAAAATCTACCTGCTTGCGTTCCACCAACCATCAGAGAATAAAATAAACAAATTCTCCTCATCCTCCTTCATCTAACGTTGCATATGATTTGGCATCACTGCATTATTCATAGCCCATTCTTCTTCAAAGCCTACCGCCTGAAAGTATGCAAACTATGTTGAAAAAATATTCCTACTTATGCTTCGAAGCACTGGTCTAAGCATGCCGCCTGTGAGTTAATGGACTGACAACAAAGCCACTTGATCATCGCTAAATTGTTGTAGCTTTCACGTAAAAAATTTTCGTTTGACGAGCAGCGAAATTCTTTAGCAAGTAAAGAAGTGATGCGGCAAATATAGTAGATTATCGAGATATAAACATATATTTTTGTATTTTTAAAAACTTAAAAAACAATAAAATTGTTAAATAGACAAAAAGAAACGCAGCGCTAGGAACGGAGGCTTTCAGCTGATTTTTTTTTAATATTGCAACTCCCTTAGGTTACCTTGATTTTCATATTTATTTATAGAAATGATTATATCGTCCCCTTAGTATAACAATAGCCTATGTGCTCATAGGCTATTATTTTTTTATTGAATTTTTGGATTCTCCATCGTCGATTTTATATGTGGTCAAAATTTGGTCAAATTCTAGTTCCACAAAGTGGGTCAAAACGTCAGTCAAAAATAATAAATATTTACAGACATAACGAGAAATATTTACAGGCAAAAACTTTGAAATTCATTTTCTCAAAACATCAAAAAATTTATAGGCTATTTTAATACTAAGGGGACGATATAGAGTTTGTTAAGATAGCTTAATAATCTGAAGAAATGGTAGTCTTGTTTGAAGTGATTTACAAGCCTTCTCTCCTCCATTCTATGTCAAGTGGGGTTTAACAACTTCTCGAACCTACGAGTATAAAGATGAAAGCTGCTGTAAGTTATAGCATAAAGATACCCCTTGCGTATGGAGAATGCTGCTGAAGTGACGGTCCTTGGCCGGCTATAAATCCGGGTCGTTCCGGTTACATAGCACCGACTTTCGTGGCAACGATAAAGCAACAGTCGGTTAATCTGTAAAGCTAATTTCGCTAAGACCAGCACATAACCTGCAGTTAAAAGTTTATAAATACCCGACTACAAAATGTGTGTAGTGGGTTCTGATTTGGCAATGCAACAACATCTGATTTCTTTAGTATATAGAAAATAAAAAAACATTTCAATTTGTCTGACAAAGTTAAAAAAATTATAAAAACATTAAAATTTGTATAAATATATTGCAACAGAGTTGCCAACAGCATCGGTGGTTCAGTGGTAGAATGCTCGCCTGCCACGCGGGCGGCCCGGGTTCGATTCCCGGCCGATGCATAATAATATTGTATTTTCCTCCATATTTGCTTATCAAAGAGAAAATAAAGTTTTGAGGAAAATAGGCGGCTTGTCATAAAATATTTTTCCTAATTTATTGTATTGAATTACTTTTATTAACCCCTTGGATACATTTAACGCCTGAGACACGACCGTTAACAAATCCGTTCCACATGCAAATATTTTCTCAATACAATCCGCGTCCAAGTGACAACTCGTCATATTACAGCATGTGTCAGAAAAAACCGCGATTATTCAAGAAGTATAAAAGATAAATATTTAAAATTTTTTTTACACGAAAGTATATACAAAACTATGAGTTGCAATTACTCAATAAGCCGTGTAGAGCTCATCGTTGTCGAGCATAATCTGACATCTTCTTCATGCTTTGAACCAGCTTTTCAGCGTAGCTCGTCGACAAACAGGACTAGATTTTGCGAACTTGACACACGAGTTGCTGTAAATCATGGACTGGCCTTCCGGTAAGATGCATTTCCATAGTTCTCCACACATTTTCAATGGGTTTGACGTCTGGGGACTGGGAAGGCCAGCCCAATATTTTGACGCCATTTTCTTGTTTTGTTGTTTCTCAATGTGTTTTTCTGAGAGCAGTGGTTTTGATGATGTGGGATGGTAGGATACGTTCGCCACCTCAGTCGTCGTTCGATGGTGTTGATACTCTCATCTATTCCCTTTTTAGCGGGAAATGTGCGAGCTTGGCGTAGTCGCAAAGAAGGGACCCGCTTAAAGATGGAAAATCACTTTATCCTGCTTTTTTGTCATCTCTCGCTTCAAGTTGTGCTCGGAAAAGTTATCAACTTTTTTGTCCACCTCATACCGCTGATTCCACATCACAAACAACTTTTTTGATTTTTAATCACTTTTGCAGCCGCGGCGTAAGATTATTTCGGCCCTTTCGAATGCGTGCATAAAAATACCGCCTCGAAACGCTTCGTGCACTTCTCCCTCATATTTCTTTGGTTGCGTTTACGGGAAAGTTTCGAAGACACCAAACTGAGTTAGCACTGGCGTCGTAGCCCTTGAGCGGAACTATTACGCAGCAAAAAGCAGAGCGAAATATATATTGATGTTATAAGAAAAAAACCGGTTATTTTCTTCTGACACAGGCTGTATATAGGGAGACCAAAAGCGAACGGCAGGCGTATAAATTAAAGAAAAATAAAACAATTCGCGCGGCAGCACAATCCTATGCGGAGGTAGGTCCATATCCAACCGCAAAATAAGCCGAATTGACGCATTGACGATGTGCACAGCCGTGCCGAATTTTCAATACTGGTCGCTCCAGCAGCTGTGTTTTCTTCGCACCAATCTCCGTATGGTTGGTAGCTTAAGGTCTAAACGGCACAGTTTAAATATGAATAAAGAAAAAAAGCGGAATACTCAGACATTTTGTAGATTTTCATTCCCTAATTTAAATAATAGTGAAAAGAAATCTAAAGGAGTCTGCTCAAAAACCTGTCCACGCTGCGAGGAGATGCATGCATTGGGTTTGGTTGGTTGGGTAGAGTGATGATTCATCTAGAATCCAACTAGCACCATTTTCGCGCCACATCCTCGTTACCAACTTGTTTACCAGTTATTTACGACATGACTATATGCAGTCTGTGCGGTTTAAGAACCTTATTGGGTTGTTGAAATCTGAGCCAGACAGTTGCTCGAGACTCTCGAACTGCTGTTTGCCCCGGCTTAACATTCTGTTCTTTCATAGGGCAGGGCATTCCCAGAGGAAGTGGAAGATTGTTTTTTATTTTTCTCCGGTTGTTTATAACTGTGACAGTATGTGTTATGAAGGATGCTCGTTGTGACTGCTTGTTTTCCAATTGCCAGTTAGGACAGCCATAAGTCTCCGGGCATCCCGTGGTTTCATGTTTATCAATGTTGACGATTGTTTGAGGTTGTAGGTGGGCCATAACGTTCTGCTGATTTTGCATTTCGTCTGATCTCTCCATCTAAAATCCGCGATTCGAAGGTATTTTAGAGAAATTGTACTCTTGACTGCACCTAATGGTGTGAATACCGATTCTGCAAGAGCGGTATTCATGGCAGATCCCCCTCTTGCCAGTAATTCTGCTTTTTTGTTACCTTTAATATTCCGATGTCCCGGGACCCAGATTAAGATAACATTATGGTTTTCGCTCAAGGTGGAAAGGCTATTCCTACTTTGTTCCACCACCATAGAGGTAGTTGTAGCGAAAGAATAGCGATATTGCCCTTAAAAGAGAAATCTGCGATTAGTAGCCTACAAGCTTCCCCAATTGCAAGTACTTCCGCCTAGAAGACACTACAGGCATTGAGGGGACGCACAGATTTTTAAATTTTAAGTTCATGAGAATACGAGTATATGCCAGCTCCAACACCACAATCCATTTTAGAACCATCTGTTAGACTGTAGTGTCGAAGTTATTTAGTGAGAATCCCTTATTCCATTCCTCCTTAGAGGGAAAGAGAGTGGTAAAATTCCTATTGAATGACGATCCATGTATGTAAGTCGTAGACGCGACGAACATATGCCGCATATCGTAATGAAAACATAAATGCCTGATTATAATTAAAAAAATTCATTCCAATAATATTTTTGTTCCTCTTCAAAAAATACTCTTTATTTACAGCTGAGGTTAGATAATATTTTTTTGTGCCATGCATGATTAAATGGCAAATCATGTTAAATATGCATGATTAAGTGGAATGATTGTTGTTATTGTAGCAGCTTAAACATTTCCCATACATAGGACAGGAATGCTGCTGAAGTGACGGTTCTTAACCGGATATAAGCCCATGTAGCTCCGGTAACCTAGAACCGATTGTCGTGGGAGCGTTCCACTACTACTGCAGCTGTCTGAGTCACAAGTGTCAAATATGATTGACAGACGTCACCGTATACAAAAATTATAAATCTTCCGATAGAGTGAATAATTTTGTGCCACTTTGTATTTTGCAGTGGCATTACACTAATCAATTTTCATCGCGAATTATTTTTATTTTATTTTTTATGGCGAATTATAGGCAGACAAAGGCTTTGAGAAATGTATTGAGCAGTATATGTATAATGGCGGTCGCCGTAGCCAAACGGGTTGGTGCATAACTGCCATGTGGATTTCAGAGAGGGAACGTTTGTTCGAATCTCGGTGAAAGACCAAAACGCAGGAAAAGTTTTTTCCTAATAGCGATCGCCCCTCGGTAGGCGGAGTGTATTTCTACATGAAAAAGCTCCTCATAAAAATATCTGCCGTTCGGAGTCGGCTTGAAACTGTAGGTCCCTCCATTTGTGGAACAACATCAAGACGCACACCACAAATAGGAGGAGGAGCTCGGCCAAACACACAAAAAGGGTGTACGCGCTAATTATATATATATACAAGGTGGCGCAAAAGTAACCTTGCGAAGTTTTTTGGCTGTAATTTAAAAAAAATGAAAAACTTTGATTCTTTGGTCTTTTTTTACATCAAGTCGAGAATATGATGTCATGTAAATGGCCGCCGCCACAGTTGATTGCCATTTGAGCCCTTTTTATGGCATTTTCCATAACATTGAGCAAAACTTCCGGCGATAGGTCCTCACATTCTTGACGGATATTGTCTTTAAGAGCTGCAAGAGTCTGAGGCTTGTTGACATAAGTCCGCGACTTCAAAAAGCCCCACAAAAAGAAGTCTGGAGCGGTCAAATCAGGCGATCTTGCTGGCCAGTGCAAATCACCAAAACGGCAGATTAGGCGCCCGGGAAATGCGTCCTTCAGCATATCGGTTGTAGCACGTGCAGTGTGTGCCGTTGCATCGTCCTGTTGGAACCAATGTTTTCCAATCCCAATTCATGAAGTTGCGGCGAAAAGAACTCGTTGATCATTGCTCTGTAGCGCTCACCATTCACAGTAACCGTTTGGAGGGCGACGTCTTCGAAGAAAAAAGGTCCGATGACTCCTCCAGCGAAAACAGCACACCATACAGTGACTTTGAACGGGTGTAATGGCTCTTCGTGGGTTACACGCGGATTTTCAGTGCCCCAGAAGCGTAAATTTTGCTTATTTACGTACCCGCTAAGATGGAAATGGGCCTCATCACTCATGATTATTTTTGATGAAAAATCATCTTCCTCTTGGTGGTGATTAAGGATGGTTTGAGCGTATATTAGACGCGATTGGCGGTCAGCAGCTAACAGCTGATGCACCGTCTGGACTTTGTACGGAAACATCTTCAAATCTTGTACCAAAATTCGCTGTAAAGACCCATTTGCGTGGCATGTCGTCTGGTCGATGTCGACGGCGCTTCCATGACAACGGCTACTCCGGGGTCTGCCACGCCTGGCAGCATCTCGTGTTGTGCCAGTCTCTTCGAGGCGAGCGGCTAAACGTGGCAGTGTTTCATCAATAGGCGGTGGACGGCGAGGAAATCTGCGACGAAATTCACGTTGTGCCAAAGTCACCGACCGATTATTGGTCAAATAAATAGTCAGCAGTGTAGCGTAACATTGTTTATTAACGTGTATTTCGCATGTGTTTACTACACAAATGTCAAAACAGAACTGACATTAGGAACCAATCGCAAAATGTATAGCATTTTTTGATAGGAGGATTACTTTAGCGCCACCAGTTATGTATGTATATGTATCTAATCGCTGATCAATTTAGAGCTATCGGATTTTAAATTCAAATAAAACAACGGAAACTCAAATTGATTGGGCAATCTAAACCCATTCATGTCATTTATTTTTTTAGTATAATCCCTTTCAAATGCTGGTCGCCATTGCGCCATACTTCGGCCATCCGTAAACACCAATTTTGAATGAAGCGCTGGAGGACTTCGATCGGTATCTCAACTTTAGTAATGTTGGCTTCCAATTCCTCAATCAAAGCTGGTTTATCCACAAAGCATTTAGACTTTACATACCCCCACAAATAAAAGTCCAAAGGTGTGATATCACCGCATCTTGGTGGCCATTTCACTGGTCCGAGACGAGCGATAAATTGCTCACCGAAACAACGACGCAGTACATCCATTGTTTCACGTGCTGTATGGCAAGTAACGCCGTCTTGTTGAAAAACAAAAATGGTGTGGAGGTCATGGGCTTCAATTTCCGGCATCAAAAAGTTGCCTATCAAGACGCGATAGAGTTCGCCATGCACTGTTAGATTGGCGCCAATCTCGCTTTTAAATAAATAGGGGTCTATGACTCCTCCAGCCCATGGGCCGCACTAAACGGTTGTTTTCAATGGTGGTAATGACTGTTCTTGAATGGCTTTGGGTAGCTTTCAGCCCAAATATGGCAATTTTGTTTATTCAACTAAGCCAAAAACGAGCTTCTTTGCTGAACAAAGTTCGGATCGCAAAATGCGTATTTTCGGCGAGTTTTTAAAGAGTCCAACTACTGAAATTATGACGCTTTGGAAGATTAGCCGTCTTCAAATCTTGGACTAACTGTATTTTATACACTTTTAAACCCAGATATTTGTGTAAAATCGCCCAAGTAATACCATAAAGTAGGCCATGTTGTAAAAATCGAAACCGAATCGATTCTTCCGAGGCTTTGGCAAATCCATCCATGTATATAGGAAATGCTGCTGAAGTGGCAGTCCTTGGCCGAATATAAATCTGGGCCGTTCCGGTTACGTAGAACCGACTGTCGTGGGAACGGGAGAAACGTGGTCTAATTGGTCGAGTATCATCCAATAATGTGAAATTACTCTCAATGTTGTCGATGGTTTCCGAATAAGGTGTACAGTAGGACGGTTGTGTGGGCCATAAATTGGCCTGAGGATGACAGTAGTCACAGGTGATCTGTCGAAAAAACCCTGTTGGAAAAAGTACCTCCAATTTCATCACCCTTTATTTCTGCTTTAGATTCTAGTAAACGATTGGCCACTTGAGTTAGTTTCATTTTTTGTATTTTCTTTATGGGATATAGTAAAAGAAATATAAATAAAATAAAAATCGCTGTTCAAACAAGCAAATGCATTTTATTTCCAAATCATATGAGTATCATTAGTGAAAGACATGGACTATTTTGTGATGTGTGATTATATTCATAAAAGCCTATCATTTATCGCTCATTTACTTCAATAGTGTCAGAAGTCAAAAAACCAAATGGCGAGAAAAACGGCTTCAAAGTTTTCAATTTACTATGCCTTCCTAAGGAAAAGTAAATGCATATTATCATTTAGTAAGCTACTACAACAACAACAACAACAACAACATATTTTCATTTAATCAGGTACTTGTAACAGATATAGCCACGCATTTCTTCTTCTTCTTTACCCAGCCTAAACCAAGAAGCTTATCTAAAAAAATTGTTTATTTTTTTGGATTATGACTCTATTAAAGTAAATGAGCGATATGTATTATTGATAAGAGTGGAACGCCTTTCCACGTTAACGCAAATGTTTACACTCCACCGCCTTATCAAGCAAATAAATAAACCTATACTAAACTTTTTATTCACATACATATGAATGGATGTAATAATTCAACATTACACAAACAATGGCTTGCACTTTAGTGATGCAGGTACTCACAATTAAGTATTGTCGTTAGATGCACTGAGTGCTGACTAGAACTCTTCAACTTTGAATTAAAATAAATAAATAAAAACTATGAAAAATAAAATTCTTTTATTTAAACTAAAAAAAAAAACTTATTTATTTTTTGTTTTATTTTTTTCTTTGGGTGAAGCCACATTAACTTTTTATTTATGTCATACACTTTAAACTTTACTTTAAATTTTAACACTCTATTGGTACAACTACAAAGTAAGCATTACCAACTGGCTTGAAATCCAATTTTTTGAACAGCGAGCGTGACGCCACATTCTGGAATACAACTGGAGCAGTAACTTCAAGGCCCCTTGCGGCAATTAATTTGGACATATGACGAATGGCAAGATTACCAAAACCCATACGTTTGTGAGTGTCCAACACTTGCAAGAGTCCCAAGCAGCCCATTGGTAAACTGAAAAAATATAAAAACATTAATACTCCTCGGCATTTTTTTGATATTTTGACATTAAATTTTTTTAATTTTTTTTGTAATTTTTTTAATTAATTTTTTTATTTTTTTTATAATTCCTTTTCTATTTGTTTTATTTTTCTTTTTTTCTTCAAATTTGTATACATTTTCGGTTTCTTTTTTTTAAATTTTTTCTTTTTTGTTAATTTTATATTTTTTAAATTTCTCTTTCTATTTTTTTGTATTTTTTTTTAGTTTTTGTTTTTTTATAATTCCTTTTCTGTTTGTTTTACTATTCAATTGTTTAATATTTTTTCGTCTTTGTTTTACTTTTTTATTTTTATTTTTTTTATTTAAAAAAAAATTGTTTTCCTATTTTTTTAATATTTCTTTTCATATTCTTTTGCATTTTGCTTAATGTTTTTCTTTCTATTTCTGTGGGTTTTTTTTTCTTCAAATTTTTATACATTTTTGGTTTCTATTTTTTTATATTTTTGGTTTATATTTTTTTTAGTTTTTTAATGTTTTTTTCTATTTTTTTGCAAATTTTTTGCATTTTTCTTAATGTTTTTCTTTCTATTGTTTTTATTTTTTTTCTATTTTTTTAATTTTTGTATTTTTTTAATGTTTTTTTCTTTTTTTTTTAATTTTTTATATATTTTTTCATTTTTAAATTTTGTTAACATTTTTTATTTTGTTTAATTATTATTTTTTTTGTTACGCACATCAAACACCAAGCAACCAAATTTCCTGTGCCATCAAACACTCCAACGCTGTCATTGTAGGTGATTAAAAGTTCCACTAAAGCTATAGAACCAGGTTCGCGGTGTGGCCAAAGGCTATTCACCAGTTCGGCATGTTTCGTCTCCAAACGCTGCAATGTGTAACCTTGCGGTACACTGATTATATGTATTACAAAAAATAACAAAAAAAAACAACAAATTAAATCAAATCATTCACACACTGGCACATATTCAAATGTATTTGTATGTAGTTCTCACTCCACCACAAATTGTTCCGCTTTTTCTCTCTCTATGTGATGCCAAGCAAGGCCACTTGGCTTGAAATTTTCTCTCTTAAAGCCCATATCTACATAGTGTTGTTCCACAGTGGGCATCAGGCGCTCATGATAGCCTAAGATCATATATGGTTTATTGCATTTGAGCGTATTGAGTGCAACAAGTAAACGTGCGGGATTCTCGCTCAGCGTATTGATGAATAAGTAATTGATTCTCGGTGCATTAATCTGGAAATTGGGGAAACATTTTATAAGTGAGTTTCGAAAAATAGATATACAGGATATGTCTCACGTCGGCCAAACCTAGGGACTTCTGTCTTTGTGAATTTATTCTTATCAGCCAAATTAATCTAACTAAATCTTAGATTTCAAAAGAAAGGGAAGAAATTATAAATGAAAATCGATGTTAGCGCAAAGTAAAGCTAAACGATTTGGTTAAATGCTTCTAAGAGCAGTTACTTACATACATATTTTTTATTAATACCTTTGTTTACTACTTTGATTTCTAAGCATCTCAACACTAAATTTTGTATTGCTTTCCATAAGCAAGAAATTGCCAATAGAGGCAGCAAATTGAATGAATTTAACAGTTCATGTCATGAAATATTTTAATAAGCTGTCATTAACACAACAAAGCAATGCCCATATTTAAAATATTGCCATCACATTCAATCAAATTGAGCAGTTGTTGTAAAAAGAAGAATTGAGTATCGAGATATTGAGTAGCTCCTTCTCTGAATTCTTGTACCTTATACTCTCAAATATGCGCTATTACTCGCCAAAATACCTGTAAGTATTCGTATAAAAGTATTCACTCACAATCCCCACGTAGGTACCATCCTGTGCCCATTCTCCATCCAGCGAAAAAATATTAATATCGACATCCTTATTTTGCTGCTTCCAGTCTATGAAACATTGAATTGTGTTATAGCAGCTGGATAATCTTTTTTGTTCCTCATAGAGATCTCGCAGTTCGGGCCATTGAGATTGAGGAATAGGCGCTAAAGAATGTCGCATTTTCTGAGTGCTCAAAGCGAGTGTATAGTGGAGTGTATGCCGTGTAGAGTGCGCCAACAGCGTCGCCCAACTGAATAAAGGGCGCAATGAGCAAACTACTTAACTATGCAAAATTTGCAATAGGTGTTTTTATTGAGGCATGCAAATATTTCTTATCACTCGGAGGAAGTGAGACTCCCCCCAACCCTTTCAATGGCTGTGCAGTATATTTTGAATGCAAGAATTAAGAGCAAGAGTATACCAATAAAAAACCATACAATTGAGGTAACGTTAAAGGCAATGATTTTTAGAAGGCTGAACTAGGCCCAGTATTAAAAAAGTATGAAAACCTTGTGACTTGACTTTGTTAAGCAAATAAATTCCGATAATTTTTTAATGAACTTTCTGTTGCAAAAATATTGAGAATGTATGTTACAAAATTACTCCGGTTCCAAAAAAAAAAAAAAAAAACAAATTTTTGCAAGTGATATAAACAATTCAAAAAAGGTAGCGAAAGCGCTCACCCTAGAAGGTCATCAAATGATAGTCACACGTGATAAAAGCTTAATGACTTGCTGCTGCAAAAGGCAATTGGAGTCCTCACTGATACTGTTCAAATCACACCAAATTATTTTCAAAGATGTTTCATGTCTGAAAAAGTAAAATCTCGCTAGCTACCCAAAACCACTTAGTGCATCAGCTCACACTGCATTGGTCCTTCAAAAGCATTTCGCTAAAAATGCAACGCAGGTCATTCCGCAACTTTTGTTTTCGCCTGACTTAACACCTTGTGACTTCTAACAGTTCGCTTACCAAAACCCACATAAAAGAAGTTATTAAAGACTTGGCAGACAAGAAATTCATACGACGTTGAATAAAGAATCCAGGACAGAGGAAGAAAGCCCCTCCCTCCAAGAAAGCATCAAATAGTCTAGTCATTATAATATTCGTCATATGATTTCAAAAAACTCGGATTAGTAGAAATAAGCGTCTGCAACATTTTTAGACATTTGTGAAGTTAAATGAAAAAACGCTATTAAATAATGTCGATCAAAAAAATGGATTTTTCTCATGAGAGTTCAATGGTAACTTTCAAAACACAGGTTAATATTAAACGAAAACTAGAAAAAGATGTCCCATTTTTTTGGCCGAACAAATTTCTTGAGTTATCCTAATATACTTAGTCCTGCGGCTCGATCCCAGGATTATTCTTTTTTAACCACTCTTGAGTGGTTTTTGCCATATAAAGAGTTGTAACGCCTTTCCAAGACACTCCCCACCAAACCATTACGGGGGCTGGTTGGTGACTATGCTGAACCCTTGAAATTGAAATTTGAAAAAGTCGAGCCAAGGAACACCAGGAGATTCGGTGGCTCCTAAAGCACTCAGGCTAAAAAGCACAGAGCTCTGGAAAAAGAGTAGATGGTCAAGGAGGGAAGGAGAAAAGTATCAGAGAAAAGGATAGGAAAAACTAGAGACAGAGATAGAGATAGTTAGTCCTGTGAGAATTTTCCAGATTCTTTGGAAAATCTGTAAATATCCTCCAGTTTTAGAGAGCGAATATTACTCATTCTCACGACATCGGTACCCAAAACTCGTAGCCGTGCTCTAGCAAAGGCACGACACTCACAGAGAAAGTGTTCAGTGCTATCCGCCTTTTCCAAGCACGACAGCCACATTGGGTCCTCATTGACTCCAATGGTGGTCATAAGCTGACCCCATGGGTTGTGTCCTGTAATAATACCGACCATCAACCGAACGTCTTTCCTTCCAAGTTTTAGTATAAATTTTGACAGTTTTCTGTTCGGACTTGTCACAAAACACTTTGCAGTTCTGCAGCGTTCTAGACCGGACCATCGCTCTTTATGTAGATTGCATACATAATCGCTGATCCAATTCCTAATTCCTGCGGAAATTATTCCGATTATTGGCTCTGGCCAATACTGATACTTATTACTATCGTTTAAGTACTATCCGGCTCCAACCCTTGGAACAACAGTTTTTGCGTCTTTAGAAGTTTTAGCATAGGTTTTGTCGTTTGCTTATATAAAACTTCTTCAACAGTGAACATTTTCTCATCTGTGAAAATAATAATTTCATGGCAGTTGACTGCATGCCACCGAAGAAGCTGCTTGCATCTGTCGAGTCTAATTTTCTTCAAGCCCGTTGTCAAATGATGGCCAGTTGAGCGTTGGTAGGCTTCCATGTGAAGATCATCTCTCATTAAGCTTGGCATGGATCTGGTCGATACATTTACTTACCTGGACATGATTTTCTGCTTTCCACTTCTTTTTCTTTTACAACAACACTCAAGACGCACGCTTGGACCTTTGCTAGCTTGGATCGAAATCTATATTTGCCGTACGTCTCGTCCTCAAGTAAAGTTCTGTATATTTTATTTATAATCAAATGTGCATACATATATTTCATTCACATCCACATGACAATACTATTCATATATTAAAACAAAGCAGTCTCTTTTAAAACTAAACTTCATACAAGAGCCCTTTGACATGCGTGCATACAATCATTCTTTTTCAACCTTGGTACGTGAACAAAAAACTATTTTCGTTCTGGAATCACTGACCAATAAACCTTATCAATTGTTTGGAAGCCCAATTTCTCAAACATGGAACGTGACGGCTTATTCTCGAACACCACTGGTGCAGTGACTTCGAGGCCTTTGCTTGCAATCAACTTGGACATGTGACTAACAACCAAGCTGCCAAGACCCAAACGTTTATGCGTATCCACTACATGCACTAAGCCCAAGGACCCGATTGGTAGTCTGTAAATACACAGCGAATATTATATGTAGGTATATTCAACTAGTTATGTAATTGCAGGAAGGTGCAGAGACCTCAAAGACCAGGCAACTAAATTGCCGGCACCATCAAAAACTCCAACACTATCATTATAAGCAATTAATAGCTCTACAAAATGTACTGAACCATTCGTACGGTGAGGCCAAATGTTGTTGACCTGCTCGGCATGCTTCGTTTCCAACGAACGT
The DNA here is from genome assembly GCF_028408465.1 of Anastrepha ludens. NCBI lineage: Eukaryota > Metazoa > Arthropoda > Insecta > Diptera > Tephritidae > Anastrepha > Anastrepha ludens. The sequence goes on from NC_071501.1 coordinate 120,693,160, forward strand.
AGAGTGTAGCCTTCGGGGGCGCTGAAATTTAGTTATTTAAAAATTAAATTAATTAATATAAAATTAAAAATATTAGTTGTAGTCTACTTACTTCACTGGCAGTTGCTTCGCCTTCTCTTTATCGATATAATACCAAAAAGTGCCGTCCGCGAGAAAAGTTTCTTTGCTAAAACCCTCTCCTACAAAGAACTCTTCCACAGTGTTCTTTAGACGTCCGGGGTATCCAAATATGAGAAGCGGCTCTTTGATATTCACTAATTTCAGCGCAGTTAATAAGAGCTCTTGGTTTTCGGTAAGTGTATTCAGGAATACGTAATTTGTTGGTTTCTTTTTCTAAAGTGAAAATATTTACGAAAGTGAAATACGAACCAATAAATAATTTTTATTAAGATAAACATAACGCACACTAAATACAAAAAAACACGAAAAATTGACAATGCTCAAGAGAGATAAAAAAACAATACTTTCAGTGCAAATTGAGTACCATAAAGAAGGTCTGCTCTCGCTAGTTTCGCAGAAATTTTATTGATTTTATATTTTGACTGAGGAAATAAAAGATAGGTTAGCTTATGGTGGTGGTCACTTAAACCTTACAAGTTCGTTGTGATACCACTGTGCTGCGCAGGAACCCCATTTACTTTCCTTCGTGGACAGTTCCGTAACAGAATGGAAAAAGTATCTATCTAGATAACCTGCTCTGATTTTAGCTAAGGCTGGGCAATTGCAAAGAAAGTGCTCAACTCTTTCTTCATCTCTACTGCTGGGAGAAAACTGCTAGTCTCGAGGAATGCCTGCTAAATAGCCAATGCCTGGTTATGCAAGCCACGACATTCGAGATATCTTGAGAAGCTAAGCAATTCCTTTGTCCTTTTCTTGTTTATTTATTACACATGTATCTTCATCTCACCAGGACCTATTGACCTCTTGAATAATGTTGTTTTTGATTACTAGTTTGCTCGTGGCCCAAGGTATTCCAATGGTACTTTCATCACTAAACAGTTGTAGAGCAACCTTTCCTGGCTAGCTCATCGGCTTTGTACGAGTAATTTCCCTCGATATCTTTGTGCCCCGGAACCCAAATAAGACTGACCTTGAATACGGCACTAATATCATTTAGGGCTTTGTATTCGAGTGCAACCTTCGATTTTAGTATAGCCGCATTCATTGATTTAATGACCGTCTTGCTATCCGCGAATATATTTATAGTCGTTTTGGTTACGGCATAAGATATGTAGCCACTTATTTTATAGCTAGAACCTCTGCATGTTTAGTTCGAGTCCTAAAAGATAATCAATTAATTAAAACTTTTTCAATGAAATTTATTTCACTTAACAATATAATTCAGACGATTGAGCCCCGCGTACACCCTTTTTGGGTGTTTAGCCGAGCTCCTCCTCCTATTTGATGTTGTTTCACGAATGGAGGGACCTTCAAGCCGGCTCCGAACGGCAGATATTTTTATGAGGAGCTTTTTCATGGCAGATATAGACTCGGAGGTTTGCCATTGCCTGCCGAGGAGAGAGCCCAAGATTTTATATTTATTGAAAAATTAGCGACACAACTCAAAATAATACTATTTATGCCTAACAAAACTAATCCGTCGTTCTTAAGCACACTGATACAACTAAAAATTGTAGTATTTAGTTGATACTGTGCATGCGACGCATTTAACAGAAAAGCAGACATAACGGTACTTTTCCAGTTAGAGAAGAGAGTCACGTTAAAAAAATTGTTGGGTAGTTATAGAAATGTGTACTGTGTGTTAGTTTATGGGACATAATCGATTTGCAGAAATTTTGAGTTGCGACTCTTTTGTATTCACTGTGCAATATGTTGATATGTGCGTATATTTTTACACCATGTGGTAAAAATTTATTTTTGTTGGTATCCGTTTCTTTTGCACGTTAAACTATAGATTTCATGTAGTAATAATGTATACTCAGTTTTTCGTTTGCTCATCAATTGAGTTTTTTGGAGCACTTTGAAGCTTCAAAGCAGAAAATGTAAGCCGAGGCACCAATTGTCAAGTTTATAGTGGGAGAAATCAAATATTTTTTTAAGTTTTTGTAAAACAGTAAGAAGAACAAAGTTGAGGTATGTAATACTACATATACTTTAGCCATAAATTCTGTGACAAAATTCTGTTCACGCAGTCAACGGTCATGAAAATACTATTTTCATATATGAGAAAATGTTCACTGTTGAAGAAGTTTTTAATTTGCAAAACGACAAAATCTATACTAAAACTTCCAAAGACGCAAAAATTGCTGGCCACCATCCAGCCTCCTTAATGGTTTGGTGGGGAATGTCCTGTAAAGGCGTTACCCCTCTTCATTTCTGCGAAGAAGGGGTTTAGACCGGGACAGAAGTGTACCAAAAGGATATCTTAGAAGGCGTGGTGAAGTAATTGAGCAGTAATTTCATCAATAGAGAGTGTTGGATCTTACAACAAGATTCCGCTCCTGCCCATAAGGCAAAAGCCCCCTAGCAGTGGCTAAAGAAAATATTCCTAGATACATAGCCGCAAAAGATTGACCGTCTTGAAGTCCAGATCTGAAACCATTGAACTCCATTGGACTAGAGATTGTGGTCAGAATTGAAGAAAGGGCCTGTCGAAGACCTCACAGAATTTTAGAGAGTCTCAAACAATCTTTGGTTCGAGCAGCGACGTCAATATCCATGAAAGCCGTGGGTGTTGCAAGAGCTGAATGGTCTATTCAATTGAGTGGCCTATTCAAGTGAAGAATTGGCCTATTCAAGAAGAAATTAAAAAACAAATTTTTAATATTTACATGTTTAAATAACACTGACTTCATTAAAAAAAGTATTATAATTTCATATCTATAAGGGACTTAAGTTGTAACAGAACTTATGGCAGGACTGTTTCAAATATTTCATTAGAGAATTTCAAGGACGTTTGAGTATACATTTTTTAAAGGAAATTAATTATCTATTTTTGCCCTGGCGAAAAGTAAACACATTTTTTTCTTCATAGCTGGCTATATCGCTTTTGTTAGACATCCATTTTAATGTCATTAAGTGAGCTTAAGTATTTAAAACATTTTTTTTTTTTTGAAGTTATTTATTTAGTTATAGTTCTCCGAATCTTTAAAATCCCTTCAAAATTAAATTGTTGGAAAAATTAAAAACCGCGTATGCAATATAAAATTTATCCTGGATAACGTCTACTGTCGCGCGGTGGTATACAAATCCACTTCAGAGCAAATACAGTTTGTCAAGAATGACTTTTGACACGGAAAATAAATTCAACTTTTCGACTTCATTTGTGTACTTATTCATATTTCTTTTTTGTACTTATTCATATTTATTCACAGCATTTAAACGGAATTAATAAACAAAAAACTTGAAATTCTTTGGAAAAACAACTAAAGCAACAAACTGTATGTATTTCCCGTAACTCGCATTTCTGCTCCTTTATTTACAACTTACCACTGCCACATAAGTGCCATCACTTCGCCAATCCCCATCCAGCGAGTATATCTTAATGTCCAGTGCCTCATTTTGCGCTTTCCAATCAATTAAACACTGAAGCGTATTATATGCGCAAGATAGCTTCTTCTGCCCCTCGTACAGATCACGCAGCTCTGGCCACTGATCTTGCGGAATTTCTACCAAAGAATGTGTCATCCTGATGAGAGCGTGAATGTTTCACTTCAACGTTGTGTTAAACACAAGCGAGCCTCAGCAACACTGAGAATACCAAGCAATTTTTTATTGTTCTAAGGTGCTAAATTAGCTTACTGAGGAACGAGCGCTCTCTGAAAGAGATGGAAGTGTGATATGAGAGCGATAAATTTTGCTCCGTATGCTTCTTTCGCTCGGCAATATGTATGTATGTGAAGGTATTTGACTTAAGTGAATTAGTGCCTCTGTAGGAAATAACGAACATGAAAGCTCTGGCTTTGCAGATGTGTAAGTGTGTAAATAAATTATTACATCGAAATGCTGAAGATTACTTAAGATAAAAAAAGATGTGCATACGTGACTCGCTACATCACAAATAGGGCTTTGAATTTAAAATGGCATAGTGGGTAATTTTAAGGTAGTTGAAAATTAAAAATAATAAATGGTTATGATACTCAATATGGCCAAGTCCCTCGCTGGGATAAAGACAGAATACCTGTTATAAAATTTAAAATAGCGAATAGCAATTAATAACAATAGGAAATAAATGTTGCTTAAAATCAATGTAATAAAATGTATAATTAGAACAAAATTGATTCTGTAAAATTTTTTTTCTAAAATGAAGGCTCTTCTTCTTCTGAATTGGCGGGATAACCGCTTACGTGATTTTGGCCGATTTTAACAATGCGCGCCAGTCGTTCTTTTCTCGTGCTAACCGGCACCAGTTGGACACACTAAGTGTCCAAGGCCCTCCTCTTCCTCTGCTATCACCAGCTGATAGAGCATCGAATACTTTCAGCCGGAACGCTAGTATCCATTCGGACGACATGACCCAGCCAACGTAGCCGCTGGATCTTTATTCGCTGCGCTAAGTCTATATCCTCGTAAAGCTCATACAGCTCATCGTTCCATCTCCTGTAATATTCGCCGTTGCTAACGTGCAGAGGTCCAATAATTTTCCGCAGAATCTTTCTCTCAAACACTCCAAGCGTCGCTTCATAAAATGAAGGTTGTATAAACTTAATTTATTCTGCTTAGGCATTATTAAGGGGTTATACGCAGTTAGGACTTTCAAAAAAATCGATTTGTTTTTATTGCATTTTTGTAATGTACATATATTCAAAAGTATACGCACGAAATTTGAAGTATATCTAAGCAATACTTTCGGAGTTATTCCTAAATATGTAGAGATGCCTCGGCACGTTTTAAGGTAGGTATTGAAACTTTAAACGTGTTTTTTTCAAAACGGCATTTTTCAAGTCGGTGTACACGATATCTCGAAAACGGCTTGTTTGATCGGTCAACCGTTTTAACTCAATCTTTAAAGATACATTTTCTAGTAACTAATCGTTCCTTTTGTAAATCTGATACTTATTTTCCATTTTATAATCAATTTACGGCCAAATTTTAACGTAAAAATCGAAATCATTTCTTTTAAAAGCTGCCATTTTGTGAAAATTCACTATTTTGATTAGCCGAACGATTAATTACTAGATAATCTAATATATTAACAAAATTTGTTTGGTTTTTTGATTTCAGATAATCCAATACTGAGTTACGATATACACCGTAAATCGTCTTTTTTTAAAGGAGGTTCCAGAAATCGCCTGCAGCGCGCTCTATAATCAACATTTTCATAAATAAAAAATTTTGTTACGTTCTTGAAGGATGCTTTTATAACCTCCAAAAATTTTCAAATTAAAATATTCTGAAGTTTCTTCAGGATAAATCCTTGACAACCCGTCTTTTATTTGCTTCATAACTGCGTATAACCCCTTAAGCCCAATCTGGTTTTTATTACAACTTTTTTTTTTAGTTAAGGGGCTTAAAATGCCTAACGCATCATCAAAGCTGTTGTCGCAGCAACGGTATGTCCGGGGACTTAAAACATTCCCCTCGTTTGGAACCGTCGCCCACCCTGGAACCGGGAACCGCTTTCGCATTACTTCAGAGTGGCGAATTCTTTCCGCGAAACCATTGATGATCTGCCACTTAGCATTTTGCCGATTACATTGCCAGTGGTTATGTGACCGACTGCATTCTCCAGCGTTCGACGTTCCTGTTCCCGAACGCATATATTACAACTAGTTCGCTTTTATACAATATTATTATTATAATAATTTCTTTCTTTGATTTGAAAGTGAGTATTACAAAAATAAAGTTCTTATCAGAATTTTAAAGAAAGATGTTGCTTGAACATTTATTGCCAACTTATTAGTTAGCTGTTATCAAAAATGTCTTATTTACCCAACTCTTTCATCATTCCGTTTTAAACGTCGTGTGAACAGGACTTTTTTAATAATTTAATTTTATAAATAAATTTTTGCAACTAAAATTTTATATGGATTCAGATATGGAGCTATGTGACAACGAAAGCTTGAAGTCTCGAAATCTAACAGAGAATCTTTTTTGCCGACAGGTACTACCTTGAACCAAGTAGGCAATTGAGTAGTAAAGTCCTCTCTCAACGAAGAAAACTAACACTTTAAGGCTCTCATTATGCCCGCCCTAACGTATGGCGCAGAAGCTTGGACGATGACAACATCCGATGAGGCGTACCTTGGAGTGTTTGAGAAAACAGATTCTGCGTAAGATTTTTGGACCTTTGCACCTTGGCAGCGGCGAATATTGCAGGCGATGGAACGATGAGCTGTATGAGCTTTACGACGAGACATAGCGCAGCGAATAAAGATCCAGCGGCTACGTTGGCTGGGTCATGTTGTCCGAATGGATACAAACGCTCCGACTCTCCTCTGCGTTGGAAAGATCAGGTGGAGAAGTACTCGGCTTCACTTGGTGTGTCCAGCTGGCGCCGGTTAGCACGAGAAAGAAACGACTGTCGCACTTCTTTAAACTCGGCCAAAATCACGTAAGCGGTTATCGCGCCAATCAAGAAAAAGAAGCTAACGAAAGTTAAATAGAAGAGGAAGCCAATAGCACTTAATTTTCCAGTATTAAAGAAGAGGATCTTCCATATATATCGATTCTGAAACCGAAAATGAATTGGAATGAAAAAGAAGAAGAAATGTCTACCGAAAAAGCAACTGATGGGATTTTATGGGGAAAACATTGAAAGAAGTACGAGATGTAGATAGATTTTCAGGTTATAACGCATTCAAAGAGGTCTCGGATGTAGTAATATGCTACAACAACAACAACAGGTCTCGGGTTAAACTGCCTATGCTAAAGGACATATTAGGCTTGGTTCGGTAAGTGCTTTCAATTTCAGTGCTTTCAAATTGATTATTGACTAAGGCATGATGGCATATATGTATGAAATCATACACCGAACTTGAAGTCTAGGTTCTTTATAAAGAGATCAACCAAGTTATGATTTCAAGAACGGATTTTATTTTCCATTTAGCTGAAGAGCTAAAAGAAAACTATAGCGACGATGACGAGAACATTTTCATTCCCGTGTCAAAAATTCAAGAAAAATAGATATAAGAGCATTCGTGCCAAATGCAATAAATATATTAGGACTATGAATAAGTTCGTGCGGTTTTTTTTCGAAATTTGAAACTTTATTGACGTAAAATGGTTACAAATTTAATATTCAAAATATTGTCCATCGCTTACTACTACTTTTTCCCATCTTTCTGGCAATTCACGGATTCCCTTTGTGAAAAATTCGGTCGGTTTTGCCGCAATCCACGAATCGATCCATTTTTTGACTTCATCGTAATTACGGAAGTGCTGGTCAGCCAGGCCATGTTGCATCGATCGGAAGAGATAGTAATCGGATGGCGCAAGGTCTGGACTATACAGCGGGTGTGGTAGGACATCCCATTTGAGCGTTTCTAAGTATGTTTTGACCACTTGTGCAACATGTGGCCGAGCATTGTCATGTTGCAAAATAACTTTGTCGTGTCTATCGGCGTATTGCGGCCGTTTTTCTCGCAGTGCTCGGCTCAAACGCATCAATTGTCGTCGGTAGACATCCCCCGTAATCGTTTCATTCGGTTTCAGTAGCTCATAATACACAACACCCAGCTGGTCCCACCAGATACACAGCATAACCTTCAGGCCATGAATATTCTGCGCCGACGTCGATGTTGAAGCATGGCCAGGGTATCCATACGTTGCCCGACGTTTTGGATTGTCGTAATGGACCCACTTTTCATCGCCAGTCACAATTCGATGCAAAAAACCCTTTCTTTTGTGCCGTTGAAGCAGTTGTTCGCATGCCATAAAACGGCGTTCAACGTCTCTTGGCTTCAATTCATACGGCACCCAATGGCCTACCTTTCGGATCATTCCCATGGCTTTTAAACGTTTGGAAATGGTTGATTGATCAACTCCCAAAGTTTTTGCAACCTCTTCTTGCGTTTGAGCCGGATCTTGATCGAGCAATTCCTCCAATTCGGTATCCATGAACTTTGGCGGCGCACCCTCGCGTTCTTCGTCTTCCAAGCCAAAATCACCACTTTTAAAGCGTGCAAACCACTTCTGGCACGTTCGCTCAGATAGAGCATGCTCACCATAAACTTCCACCAAGATACGATGACTTTCGGCTGCTTTTTTCTTCATATTAAAATAATGAAGAAGAATTCCCCGCAAAAACACATTATTTGGCACGAAATTCGACATTTTCAAGTGTGGTAAAAATATTGTTGTTTACGCTTCAAATAAAAAACTTATACTGACGTTTGTGCCTTACGACAGTAGCTCTCCAATGAATGTTTGGAAATGTGGATCGATGGAATAATAATCAAGTTACGCCATCTGTTGTAAAACCGCACGAACTTATAAATAGACCATTAGTATATTAGCTACACCATTTTTTCCATGAAGTTCTTAATAATATATCTTTTATTTTATTATTTTATATTTTTTTTAAATATTTTTTACATACATTTTTTTTTATCAATTTAGTTGGAACTGTTTTTTTCCGCAAACAACTTCAATTTTGGTGTATGAGTCGAATGGCTCACTTCAGCAAAAATAGGTATGTAATCAACACTCGTAAATCTAGTGTTAATAAACATTTTATTTCATTTAGTAAGTACCAGCAAATACCCGCCTGCGCTGCTCTGTCGTAAAGGCAAAATCTTTTATTCTAACGTCTTAGAATACGCTATATTTTTTGTTTTTCCATTCTCTGTAAAAATACAAGTACATAAATATCATGATGCAAAGAATAATGAGATGGCGCCCATCGTGGTCCCGTTACTTTGCGCTCAGCGAATTTGACAACTAGTTACGTGATTTTAGCTCCAGTATGGCCAGATTACCATTTTCGTAACTTGATTTAGCTTTTTTTTTTGTTATTTAGTCACGGAGTTTTAGTTCTTTCTTCATGACATTTTTCTAGCTGTTCTAATTAAAATGTCATGTTTATAATTTTGTAAAATATACATTTTTTAATAATTATTTAAATAATTCACTCAGTTTTATTTAGCTTTACTTTTTTTTAACATCTGGTGGCATTGCCCGCGATTGCAGGTGTTGTTGGTGTACTTCTGCTTTCGGCAGTCAAATCTCTCTCTCGCTACTGCAGTGTTGCCTAGCTTTGGATATAAAAACGCATTAAAATGCCCATTCAAAGAAAATAACCCAACAAATTTTTATTGAATCACTTAACGAACTTTGTATGCGTGACAAATTGTCTTTAAAATGTGCGTTTTTTTAAATAAATGTGTCATGCTTATGTACAATTTAATTTATGAGGTTTTTTTTAAGCGAGACTCTTTTGTTAAGGGAACGACTTTTTTGCTGTATTTGAAGTTATGTAACTAGATAAGGTACTCTTTTTGTAAAAATGTCAGTACGGTTTCTTTAGTATTTTCTGGTATTTTGTTGTTTATTTTTACAATGAATATAACTCTTAATGCCCTATGTCTCACTAAGGATTGATGACCGGAAGAAACGATTACATCTCTATGGTTTTAATTCGCATTCAATAAATGTGTAAAAAGGTTTTCAATCTTAAGAAGAGTTGAGAGAGGGGCATTTAATATTTTTGCATAACCTTAAATGGAGCCAAAAATTGAATTTGCACTTTCAAATTATCAAATTTTATAAGAGTAAAAAAATTTTCATTAGCACTAAAATCTTCTCAGAGATCTGGTCACATTGCCCATGATTGCGGTTATTGTTGATGTTTATGAATATTCGTTTCTTCTTTGAAATGTGCGTTAATAAGAACAAACGGTAACAAACGTTTTAGTGAATATTTACGCAAAAATAAGATAATTCGTGAAAGTGTACTCGTATAAGTGAAAAATAAGAAAACATGAAATGTGCAGTGAAAAGTTGTGCTAGTAAGAACCTCAATAAAGCGTGTGATATAAGCTTTTTTATATTATATTTCCAAAGGATGAGGCGCTCTGCAAACAGTGGATGCATTTCTGCCGGCGAGGAAATGCCTTCAATCGAAAAACGAGCTTTATATGTATGAAGCATTTTACTAGTGATAGCATTGAAGCATTCGGTAGCTTTAAATTAAACGCAAAAAGAAACAAACACGAAACTTCAAAATTTTCGCATTTTCGGTATAAAAAAGCGCTAATTTTATTGCGAAGAGCAAATGGTTGGCAATACTGCACAACTCAGCAAACGTGACGACACGTACGCTCTGATGGGCGCAATCTTGTTTCTATCATTCTTGCATAAATATTATATAATAGGATTAGAATTCAGGAGAAGAAGAATGCCAATCAAAACGAATATCAGCTGTTGTTATTGCGCTCACAAGTGGCTGTTGAATTACAAGAAATCATAACTACCCTCTTGTTTCAAGCGCTCATGTTCTCCTCATATAAATATGAGAATGCAAATAAAAACTGAGAAATAAAAAAATTAGAATATATGTGCATGTAGAGGTGTGGGTGCTCTGAAATGTGCGGTATCAAAATTTAAGCACAAACAGTTTTTTTTTAATTTTTTTAAATAACACGTAAAGCCGTCAAAATAAGAGCGCGAACACAGAGGCATTTTTAATCGCTTAATGCTTTGTATGATATTATAGGCGTGCGGTGGACATACTCTAGCGCACCAACGCGAATGCTGCTCGCATGTTTGTATTACATGCAACACATGAACGAATCGTGCTGACCAATCGTTACTTGTCATTTGTACCAGCTTCTTTATATGGTTTCTTCTCTTATATTTTATAAACCCATAATTTGAACCATTTTTTATATTCTATTTACTAATTATTATTAATTGAATCTTATATTTTATATATTATATGATATTTAATATTAAAATCATACAACGATATTTGTTCTATTTTTAAAAGTTTAGTTTTATTTTATATTTATATTTATTTAAATTTTTTTTTTTATTTATTATTTTAAGCAATATATACTTTTAAAATACAAAAAATAAACTGATATTTTTGGTTACATTTTTATGAAAAAAAACCCGAGCGTCAAGTGGTTAAATTTTGGGTTGTAACTTTTGGGAATGTGGAAATTTCTTTAGAAGAACGTAATATTAATGTATTACGGATAAATTTAAAATAAAAAAATCCATTTCGTTTCTTTTGAATGCATATGTAAATAAAGGGAAAACTTTTTATCTAAAAATATTTGGTGGTTTTTAATTCGTAGAGCTTTTCGTTCTTCTTCTTGATTGGCGTGTTAGCCGCTTTCGCGATTTAACCGAGTTTAACAAAGCGCGCCAGCCGTTTCTTTCTCATGCCAATCGGGAGGTTTAAATTTAATATCTTTTAATGCCTTATTTAAGTTTTTGTATGCCTTATTTAAGTTTTCATTCCTTATTAAGTTTTTTTTGTTTTTATTCATTGGTAAAAAACATTTTTTTCACAGTATCTGGTTTCCCAGTTTTTAGGGTTATTGTTAGTATTCCTCTCTTTATATTAGTTTCGATTATTTTTTCTGAAAATAATGGATTTATAAAACCGGAAAGTTATGTTGTTTATTTTTTTCTTCTTCTTGATTGACATAATAACCCTTTTTTTTAATTTTTTTTTTGTTGTCTTTAGTCCGTTTTCAAGATTCGTCATCAGAATGAGCAGTTCTCATCCGAGGCATTGTTGTCTTTTTCCTTGGCTCGCTCTCAAACGGATGTTCGGGAGCTATCCAGAGGAAGCCCGGAAGTTGTGAGCTGCTTGGACCGTATGCAGCAAAATCGTCTTGGCCAATCCGAAGTGAATGGTCATCAGGTACTTTCTCCACTTGCGTGGACTTCTACACACGGAACCATCGTCCTGGTTTATTATTGTTTATTTTTAGCTCTCTTTAAGTTTTAATTTAGAAATATCTTAAATTTTAGCTATTTATTATTAAATTTACATTTTATTTTCTTTTCTTTTATTCATTTGTAATTTTTTTTTTATTTAAAGGTTCACTCCAAAATTTTTAAATTGTGAAAGGATTGCATCTGTATAAATACATACAAGTATATATCTATGTATGAAATTGCCGCTTCCTACAATGTGTGGGGTATATGCAGATATGGTGAATACATCGGATCCTGCCAATCGAGCTCTCTCAGTTTCTGCCTCGGCCAGCTGACTACGTGCACGATCGCTTTCGTGTATTGTGTGAGTAATTTTTTCATCAATAATCGTAGTACATATTTTCGTTTCAGTAACATCTCACAAATAGAAATTTGTTCGATTGAAATTCCTATAATTAATCCATATGGCACACGCACGTCGATCATATATTTGTATGCAAATTTCTAATATAAAGTACGTTTTGATATTATGTGATGATAGATATTAATTTCTTTAGCAATTTCAGAATTAACTACTTATTCGCCAGTCTTTTTCAAACTATTTTTTCAAGTTTTAATGGATTTTTTAAATGATTGGTCACACAAATACGAGGTTCATTCTAATAATTAGAATTTTCAGATAGACATTTTGTTAATGTTTTCTATTTTCTTAGAAACCACATTAAGTCCATAAATGTCATTTATTTATATGTTGTTAGCGGTTTGACTTCATTCTTTTTGTGTTATATCGCCATAAAGAAAATCTTGTGCAAACACATCTATCGTTTAGCAAAATTATACGATTACTCAATTTTGTTTTTTTTTTTATGTTAATCTCCAAAATTCGTTTTCAGGTGTAGGCTGTTGCGATTTATTTAAGAACAGATATTAAAGTTTAATTTTTCTCGGTAATTTGTTACCGAACCTTTTAGACCACCCAATGTAGTGAGGCATATACGCATCCATACGCGGCTTAATGTGCTTGTAAATCTCTTTTGGACACTGGTGCCCAGAATGTCGAAGCTTGTATGTGTAACTAACAATCGGTTGACCTCAAGTTCGATGCCCACTATAAAAATTAATCAATATATGGTAGAAAAAGTATTTTCCAATAGAGGTGACTACTCCGCACGAAATGTCAAACTAACAAAAGCAAATCTGCCATGAGAAAGCTTCCATTTGTATATGTAACCTAAAAGAGGCACATCACAAATAAGAGAAGCAGCTTGGCCAAACATATAGCGAAAATACGTGCGCGCCAATTGTAAATATCTGAGAGTGTAGCCCATATGAAATCGTTGTCCATTTCTTTCTCTTGATGTGCTATACGCACACGCATACATATATACTTAATACTTGAACAAATGCGTCAGTCTGCATTTTTCTATTGTGAAAATAAACTGTACAAGTAAAAAATTTACTACTCGTATAATTTGAAGAGAAGTTCTATACAATTCTATGAAAACAGTGCAGTTTCAATTGTATTTTTGATTAGTTACGACAATAGTTTCACAAACACTTTTCTTATCTGAAGGCTGAAGTCGTCAAAACAGAGAGACGCTCAGCTAACATATCAGCAGCAGTAGTACGAGTAGAAACAAATGTAAGTGATGAGTATTTCCTACTTTGTGGTATTGCTCTCAGTGGCAATGCATATGAGAAAGAATTTGCTCTTTTTCATACTAAAATTTAGTAACTAAATACAAGTAGTAAAACAATGCCCACTAACAAATGCGTGAGGTAAATTAAATTGAAATGTTTGACTCAACACAGGTGGTAGATATGTATGAAGAGGTATAATTAATTATATGTGTTTCTATGAGAATTCTCTTATTACATAAAAATGAAAGCAAAAACAAAGAGAGCAAACAAAAAAAAAAACACAAAAAAAATGCATATAGAAAACAGTTGGAGCATGACATGCGAGAAACTTTTTATATTCGAGTAATAAGAGAAATAAATCAAAACCCATTACAGAAAAACAGACAGTAAGTGTGAAAGGGTTGTATATTACCTATGTAAACAAACAAATTTTACAAACAGAAAGTGGAAATTACCATAACAAGTTTCTAGGCTGTATTCACAATACGAAAAACTTAGGCCGGTAATAAATGGAATAGTTGATAGGGACAGTATCAGTGAAGGCAAAGTTTTACCAAAAATTTAGCTAATCATAATTCGACCAGTCATATCTTTATAATTACATTTAATGAAGGCCTGAGAGCCGTAATATACAATTGTGATATTAGAAATCTGAGCCGTTTGAAAATAAGAAATTAAATTCTTTTTACAAGAAAGAACAGATAGAGGAGCAAGTAAAATAAATAAATAAAAAGTAAATAATTGGCACGTATTCTTTTGTTAGGTGTTTGGCCGAGCGTCGAGTGCCTCTTGATGTTGTTCCACAAATGGAGGGACCTTGAGTTTTACGCCGCTTCCGTATGGAAAATGGTTTTTTATGAAGAGCCTTTTTCGTGGCAGAAATAATAGGAGGCCGACTAGCGTGGCAATTAACAGAACCACAAATAATATCAAAAACAAATATCAAGAAGTGAAAGGTGTGTCAATTGGCAAAGGACCCCATATTTATTAGCATACGTCGAGCACTGTAGGGTGGTAGTGGATCAGAGATATTAAAAGGTTGCAGGGCGAATCGAATAAAATTTCGTTGTACCTTTTCAATTATATTTGAATGAGAGGCATAAATTGGATTCCAAACGACGCCAACGAACTGTGACTGCTGTGCAAATAAATCACTACGCAAAAAAGATCCTCATCATCCTTCAAGCCTTACAATGCGGGGTGCGTCAAGGCATTCTTTACAACGCTGCTCCAAAGCGGTCGAGCTTGAGCTTTTGCTGCATTGTCACGAATCCCCCCCAAATCTTTTTGAGATCGCTTTCTACTGCACTTATCCATCGGTTCGTTGTACTGCCTTGTCCTACACGCCCATTAGCTGCCCTGTCATGGCTTATGCGCTGAGCTAAAACAAAAGGTCGAACTTGAAATGTCCTATACATACAAATTAGGACTGTCCCACTTTAAGCGTAAATGATATAGCGCAGCGAATAAAGATCCAGCGGCTTCGTTGGCTGGGTCATGTCGTCCGAATGGATACAAACACTCCGGTTCTGAAAGGATTCGACCAGCTCGACAAGGAAAGGACCAGCTGGTGGTAGCAGAGGAAGAGGAAGGCCTCCTCTGAATTGGAGATCAGGTAGAGAAGGATTAGAAACATCTGGCCCACTTTGTTTAACCCGGCCAAAATCGTGTAAGCGGTAATCGCGTCAATCAAGAAGAAGAAGAGGATATGGTGCCAAGTATACATACACTTGAGCTCACGTAATTAGGAACTGGACTGAGAGTGGGGGACTCGCTATAAACTCCGCAAAAACTGAAATAATTCGCTTTACAAGGAAACATAGTCCTCCTATAATCTTCTCGCTGGTTTTTAAGAGTGTGGAAATTCCTTTGAGAGAGAATTTCAAGTACTTAGGACCCGTGTTAGATAGGAAACTCTCATGCAAACTTAATATTGAGGAAATAGTAAAAAAGGTCAACGTTGCATTATATACTTGCAAAAAATCGGTCGGTATTAAATGGGGTTAACACCCCGCGTTACAGAATGGCTCTATATTTCTGTAAGCTTACTATATGAAATACTCGTATGGTGGTCATCTGCTCTAAAGGCGAGTTACGCTAAAATCATGAGTAAGGTCCACAGAACAGCTCCTTTGCCTGTACAAAATCTTGTGCGGCCGATTCCCGAAAAGCTGGCCAAAACTCAAAAAATTAAGTAATTGATTCAAAATTTCTTACTCGGGGGTTGTCGGGGTCGCTGATTACGAATTTGATCTTAAAATTTTGAAAATCCACCACCTTTCCACCCCTATTGGCCACCCCCTCACGTGAAATAGCGTATGTTCTAGAACATAATCAAGATGCATGTTAATTTATATGTTTTCGGGGTCCCTGATTACGAATTTGATCTTAAAATTTTGAAAATCCACCCCCTTTCCACCCCCTCACGTGAAATAGCGTATATTCTAGAACATAATCAAGATGCATGTTAATTTATATGTTTTCAGGGTCGCTGATTACGAATTTGATCTTAAAATTTTGAAAATCCACCCCCTTCCACTCCTATTGGCCACCCCCTCACGTGAAATAGCGTATATTCAAGAACATAATCAAGATGCATGTAAATTTATATGTTTTCGGGGTCGCTGATTAGCAAGTGGTAGCAGCTGAATCTTGTTTTATTCAGTAACCATTACATTTTTGAGTAACCTTTAATAGGTTTCAAAGCAGCATATGACGGCGTTGTATTACTATACAGTTTGAAAACTCAAATTTTATAAAAAAAATTGCAAAAAATGTATCTACGTATTGCTGCAGCTAAAAATTTTGTGTCGAGGTATTGATATGTACTAAAGATTTCTCGTATTTTACTAACCTTCCGAAGATGATTCCATTTGGTTTTGTTCAATTTACTCCATTACAAAATCTTTCAAATGTGTACAACTTTCACTATTCATCGACAGTAATACGATGCTCAAACGAAGGCCACGTTGCGACTGAAAATACAGAGGATACTTAGGGTACAGGACGTTGCTATGAACGGTTTTCACTACTCAAGGCATTACTGTAGCCAACCCAAAGACAAAAAAACTCTATCTAGAAACTTTTTTTTTCGACTTTTGGCCAGCTTTTTGGGAATCGGCCGCACTGTGCGACGCCTCGGCGCTTAGTAAGATGCTATAGAAAAACCGGTGGTTTGGTCACGCCTGTAATTTGCACCCTTTGAACAGTCACAAACAAGAAATAGATTCTTCTATTCCTAGACTCACCTTCGACAAGCTCTTCAAGACGAGAATACCGCCAAGAAGCGACATGGAGAAGGGGGAATTAAATTTTTATTCAGATGGTTCCAAGCTAGATGATAAGGTTAGCTATGGAGTATTTTCGAAGGGACTAGGACCGGAAGTATCCGTTCGACTATCAGACTACTGCAGCTTCTATCTGGCAGAAGTTGTAGCTATAAAAGAAGTGGCTACATATCTTATGCCGTAACAAAAATGACTATAAATATATCCTCGGATAGCAATGCGGCCATTAAATCAATAAATGTGGCTGTACTAAGATCGAAGGTTGCACAGGAATGCCGGGCAGCCCTAAATGATATTAGCGCGTATTCAAGTTCAGTTTTAGTTGGGTTCCGGGGCACAGAGATATTGGGGAAATTCCAAAGCCGCTGGAAAGGTACTGCTCTTCAACTGCTCAGTGATAAAAGTACCTACTATTGGAATACCTTTGGCCATGAGTAAACTAACAAACTCAAAAACAACATTATCCAAGAGGCCAATAGGTCATGAAGAGATGAAGATACATGTGTAACAGCTAGGCTACTATGGCCGCAAATAAACAAAAAAAGGACAAAGGAATTGCTTAGCCTCTCAAGAGATGATATCTCGAAGGTCGTGGCTTGTATAACCGGCCGTTGACTATTTTGCAGGCATTCCTCGAGACTAGGAATCCCATGAATATTGTAGAAGTTGTAGAGATGACAAAGAGGAAGAAACAGTTGAGCACTTCCTTTGCAATTGTACAGCTCTAGCTTAAGTCAGAGCAGATTGTCTAGGTAAATACTTTTTAAATTCTTTTACAGAGCTGTTACGCTTCATAAGAGCCTCAAAATGGTTTCATGAAGATAATTAGACAAGTGTTGCACACTGGTAGCACCTGTATGGTCTAAGTGAGTTGGTCGTACGGACCGACTACCACCATAACCTAACCTAACCTAACATAATTAAGTCACTTCATATTTTTAAGGGGGAACACCACTGTGTGTGAAAATTTTGTGATTTTCATGAATTTTTTTTTTATAGGTAAGTAGGGATGATTATTTGAGTATCGGAAAAATTATAAATGATTTGGCATATATTCAACTATACTGACACAAATTTTTATTTAAAAATATTATAAATTACAATTGTTATTAATATTAATGCAATGGCGTCATAAAAAACTGATGCACCCTGATGGCCACGATACAGCGATGAAAAATCGTCTGAAAGCAAAAAACCAAAAAAAATCTTAATCTATACATTAAAGGATGTCGTCGGTTTGAAAAATGAGTTTGGGGTTTTTGACTTTTTTTTGTTTTCGAAAGGCTTGAAAAAATATTAATTTTTGGAATTTTTAAAAACGGCTATGTACGACTGTAGCCAATACATGTACAAAAATTAAAAAACAAAATTAAAATAGGTTCATAAGTCTTCGAGAAATCGAAGCCACCGTGTTCAAAAAAGTCGTTTTGAGAAAAACGCGTTTAAAGTTTTCATTGGCCGTTGTAACTCACTACCTGCACTTTTTGTGTATAACTTCGTCAATTTTCAAGATTTTAAGTTACAATTTTTTTTACATATTGTTGAATATATCTACTTTCAGGAAAGGCAAAAAAAATCGATTTTTTTTGAAAAATTACAATGGTGTTCCCCCTTGAACCATTCGTAATATTTTTCAACTTACATTCTTTTCGCTATTTTTTTTTTTTTTGTGAAAACTTATTAAATTGCATATTAAAATCCGTATATACCGAAGTTTCAAACTTTGTAGAAAATTCACAAAAATTTTACAAATATTTGTCCATTCAGCAGACCTGGCCTGTTTCTTTGTTAATTGATCCGCTGGCAGATCTTTTCTTCATAACAGGCCTGATTCGAGAGGCGTACGTGCTTAGGAAGTCCCTCTTTGCTTATATTTGGAACCTGTTTTAGGCTGACTGGTCTGCCGGTTAAATGAGGAATGAGGTTTGTTTGGCCTAGACGGAGTTGACCCCACAACACGTGCCGTAAAACGATTGGTCCTCCTCCCCCCCCCCACTGTCTCCTGCAGAGCTCGTACTGGGACCAGCCCTATCGCTGAAGCTCCGTTTTCCTCCTATCACTGACGGTCTGACCGCAGCCACGCTCGAGGCTTAAACAGTGATCGGACCTCCGTCGGTTTTCTAGGAGGACCGACCTCCATTTGTTTTTTCTCTTTAGGAGTGGTCACAGAACCGCTCATTTTGATCCCACGAGTGTCGAACAAAAGAGGTCCACCTGCACAGAGGTTCGTGTACACAGGTAAGGCTAGATAGAATTGGAGTTCGCCAGGTATCCGGAGCAGTCCGCTCGCAACTGGTTTATTTTTAAATCTGGGTCCTCAGCCTGAGTGAACCTCGGCACGGATTGTATTATACCTAGTTCCGACTCAAAGCTTTTTCAAGAGGTTTGCTCCTCGGATTGGCAGAACGATAGGGAGGAAATGCACTCGCTCAATACTGGAATGTACGTAAACGAGTACACTAATGTCTGTTTAATGATTCGACTAAGCCCGCGCACCATGACAAAGTACCTCCCTTCGAGGAGGTAATATTAATATGAGTAATATGAACATAACTAAGAGGGTTCATAGGAGTATTATCTCCACATCTTTGGTTATGTGTGATTAGCAAAATATAAATAAACCTTAACGGAGGACGGTTCCATGTGCAGAAAGAAGTCCACGCAAGTGGGGAAAATTACTGATCGCCATTCACTTGAGAGTGGCCAGGACGATTCTTCAGCATATGGTTCAAGCAGCTCACAACGTCCGGGATTAGCCCACTTTGTGCTGGTTACAAAAAAAAGCTTTTTATCAAAATTTTGCACTTTTCAGATAAATCTTGAGAAAACTTCAGGGTATGCAGTTTTATAGTCAATTCAATTCTTGCGGAATAAAAAGTAACTTTGAAGTTTCTCAAAAATTTAGTTCATTTTTGACAATTTGCTTTGCATTTGGAGTGGGGCATTTTCTTCCGAGTAAAAGACTTTTGAAAATGGACTTTACCTGGAAGAAAAGTTGCAACATCGTGCAAAGAATTTTTTTTTAAATTTCCAGGCGCTTATTTTGAAAGATTTTCTTTTGTAAATAAATTTTGTGTATTCACAGCAGTTCAAAAGTTGGAAATGCTTCTTATCCCAATTTAACCAAAAAATGTTATCTAAATGGCTTAGGAACGCATCTCTTCAGGTGGCAAATCCTTTTTAATACTTCATTTATTAAGACTGCAAAACTCCAATTTAAAGCGTTTCATTTTACGAGTTTCTTTCAACAGAGCCACTGGTTGCTGGCACTCGCCAATAATGGCAGACTAACCAACACTAAATCAACGCAAATTGAAGTTTAATATGTTTGTATATATGTAAATATGTATGTATGTATGTACGTATGTATGTATGTATGTAGATATTTAGCTTTAAGCGTAGTTCCAAGAGTATGCCACAGCCAGACAGAACCAAAAATACAAACATAAATAAATACCAGTTGAATGCAACTCACATACAGAGACACATGGAAAATGAGTTTAAATACGAAACCGGCTAAAGACCGCAAATATTCCAACTGCCAAAATGCAAACAAAGTACCATCAAAAGCAAGCGGGTCAGAGTGGATAAGCACCGAGGAGCTGTGCTGTAGCTGCACATCTTTGTGGCTAGCAGTTATTGTGCAAGAGTCAACAGACGAACGAACTCAATTTCAGGGATAAGTTCTATTGCAATCACGCCACAGCCAACTGCTAGAAAAGCAGCAACAGATCATGCAGAAGTTTCACAGTAAGGCCAAAGAACTGCAGCTAAGACATGGGGCAATGTGCGCGCTTGAGGTGGCGGTGGGGTGGTGTTGCGTATTAGACGTTGCACATGCAAATGAAAGCGAGCACATCCGCAGCTGTTGTATTGCCTTTTACTTCCGACGGAAGTATTCGGCGGAAACGTAGCTGTGCGACCGGATTTCTTGCAGAGATTTTGTTGCACTCACTTACTGGCTTATTACTCATCGTATATTGCACAAGAAAGCGCTGCTTTGACTGTTGCTTAGCTACCGATACCGAACTGGGAGCTATGAGCATTTGACAATAATTGGGATATTTATGTTGAATCAGGCTATGGAGCACCGAAGTCGAACGGTAAAAGCTTCATGTTGCAACTAATTTTGTTTGAGAATTTCACGGTATGCAACTAAATTTGAGTTCAAGTATAAGTGTGCGTGCATTTAAGTAGTCAAAGAGCGTTTTTCTTTTTGTTTACTTGACTCGTAAAGCAGAGTATCTTCAATAACACGCATGGCTTAGCTGATTGTGTGTGTGAGTGACTTCCCGCCCAGACTTTTAGGTTGAAAATCTATATATACCTACATATGTATGTATGTAATCCTTTAACTCCCATTTGGAACATAGGGCGACCACCACTACTCTTCGCCAACGGACACTAGGAATCTTAGTTCGTTCCACGATAATGCAAGAGACTTCATTTCAGCTTCTGTTGAGCGCCCCCGGGGGGTAGGTGGTCTGCCTATTACTCTACCAGTTTGTTGAAATGGATTTCAGCGTAGCGCTTGCCGTGATTTTTCCTTAGCGTGTGGCGAATGGCAACGTCGACTCGGTCGATTTATTAACCTTTGTCGGCGCTTTGTGAACTTCGCAGTTACTTTCCAGGTGGTGCAACCATGTAATAGAACGAATGTGACATTCGAGTTGAAGATGCGCAACTTGGTGTGAAAGCTTCTACTCTTCTTTTGCTACAATGGAGCGAAGATGCCGAAAGATGATTTAGCTTTGATAATTTTATATTTGAGATCCACCTCAGAACCGCCATCTGCCAGCCAAGGTAGCAGAATTTGTCAACGGTTTCGAACTGCTGTGCACTCACTCTCAGTGGTCGATATGGTGTCATTTTTATTTTTCTGTCGTTGACTTTGAAGCCGGTTGATTTCAGCTTCTCCTGGCTTGTGTCAGCAATTTGAGGTCACACAGCTTGTATGCGAGCAAACAGATGCCATCAGCGTATGCCAGGTATCTGACGAATGTTTTGTTTTTCTGCCATTGGATTCCCCTCTGTTGATTGCTTTTGGTGCTAAGGACAGCACCAAAGGCGTGTTCGATAACAAGAAGAAATAGAATTTGTGACAGGATGCAGCCTTGTCGTACACCTCTTAACACGTGAAAAAGGTCCGACAGTTTTGCTTTTTGAAGGACGTAGCAACTTAGGTCACTGAAAATCTCCCTTATAAGTGCAAAAAGTTTTTTAGGTATACCTCTTCTCTTCAGCGCAGACCGCTTGACTCTGTCAAAGGCTTTTTCAAAGTCGATAAACAGCAGATGTAGGTTAGACTTAAATTCACCAGATTGTGCGATGAGAATTCTGAGGGTGTTTATTTGGCCGGCACAAGAGGAGCCACTGCGAAAAACGGCTTGGCAGGAGCTAATAGTTGCTGCCAGGTGGTGTTTTAGCCGGTTGAGATTTATACGCGCAATAAGTTAAGCTACTGCAGGGATCATTAAAATACCCCTCCGAATGTTGCAGTTTTAAAGGTCGGCTTGTTTTGCTAGCTTTACCATAATTCCCTCTTTCTATTCTCGCGAATTGTTCCCAGACAGCTGTTATAATAGGAGATAGAATTTGCATGGAGAGGGCGGTGTCATTTTTGTAGAGCTCAGCAGGTATACCATCTACCCCGGCAGCCTTGCCATTTCGTAATTGTTTTATTGCAGCAGATATTTCAGCCAGATTTGGTGGGGAGGTTTTTATTCTCGAATTTATTTCAAGCTGCGGACTGATCGGCAGAGAAATCAAGTACGTTGCTGAGTACTGCCGAGAAATGCTCTCTCCCCCAACGAAGTTGATCTTCCTCACTAATTAGCATTCTACCATTCAGATCTTCTGTAGGCTGCTCAACAGTAAGGCTTCTGTCAACAAACTTTTTGCTAATATTAAATAGCGACAGGGAGCCACCCGTACTGGCTACACGTTCAGGTATGGCGACTCTTGCCTCCGCGAACGGCACGTTGAACAGTCTTTTGCATAGTGCAGTACTGCTCTTCCAGCTGTCTAACTTGTGGATCCTTACGATTTGCTTTACTCGTGATTTGTTCTTTAACCGACTGTCGTTCGCTTATTTTGTTCCACGTTTTGTCACTCATCCATGCCTTTCTGCGTAAAGGGATAAGGATGTTATCAGCGCAGGTTTTCATAATGGATTTGGTTGTGTTCCATTTCGCCGCAGTCGAGTTGCTAGCATCGCATGCGCGTCGCGGTTTTGTACCTTCACTGCAGGATTCTTCAGGCGCCCAATGTTGTATTTCAAGGGCCGAGCTTTTGTTGTGAGTTTCTTAACGCGGGCACTGTGAAGTCATATTTTTGCGATAACGAGGTGGTGATTGCGCACCACTCCCATATAAGCTCGAAGTTTGTTACGCTCATAAGCAAGCATTTTTTATACAAGCGGCTAACTGCGATATGGTCGATTTGGTGGCAACCATATTACATTGTGGCTGTCCCTTTACTCGAAGAGGGTGCCTCCAACGATCAATACTCCTTGCGTTGCAGAAACCAACAAATCGTTCACCATTATCGTTGCGAGTGCCCAGGGACTAGACTTACCCATAACGTGCTCCCACTTTTGCGTTAAGGTCTCCCATTACAAGAAGAATAAAGGCAAGAGGAATAGTGCCGTAAACCGAATTCAGTTGAGTATAGAGGTCGTATTTTTGTTCATCAGTCGTACCACCCACTGGAGCATAGCATTGAATAATGGAGATGTTCCTCAGAATTGATTAAAAACGCGTGCACATCAACCTGCCCGACACAGGATTCCATGATATTAAGCAGCGTTTCGCATCCTGGGTTAAAAGAATGCAGGCTTCCGACTCATACTTACTGCCTTGAGGTTTACCAGAATACAAAAACCGGTGTGCCATTTGGGGAGTAGAATGGAAAGTAGTGATCCAGGCTACCTTATTTTACGTCTTTTGCACACATGAAATATCGTACATTTTTGACATGAACATTTCTCGTAAAAAAATTAAATGTCAATAGTTCTTCAATAAATGAAGGGGCCTACAGTTGTATGCAGCCTCCGAATGGCAAACATTTTTATGAGGAGCTTTTTCATAGCAGATATACACTCAGAGCTTCGACATCGCCTGTCGAGGGGTGGACGCTATTAGAAAAAAAAAAGTTTACCATTTGGTGTTTCATTCCGGCGGCGCCTGCCTCTTTAATACCGGGTATAATTCAAACAATCGAGAAAGATTAGGTAGGCATTTATTTTGCGATCAGGAGACCCTCTATATGTCTTACCGGTTTTTAGTCGTTTTTTTTCTTTAATATGCTTCGGGGTAGAAAATCTATCAATATCTCCCACCTTGCAATTGAGTTCAATGCAGAATGATAATATGGGTATCATTTTATATGAAAAAATATGAGAAAACTCTCTGAAATGAAAAAAACCTTGATTTGGTGGACAAGGACGAATAGGTAGTGAGAATGTCCTTTTCAGGTTCCTTTGTACAATAAACACTTCTGGTCGCATAACTATGCCACCTCACCTTTTTAAAAAATATCTGCTTTGCTTTGCGTTGTAAATTTTTTCGTTAATTTTTATAAAAATATGTGTAATAAAAAGTCTTATAAATTTAAAAAATCCAAAAAAATTTAAAAGAAAATTATGGAAAAATTCAATAAAATTGAATCAAAATATCCAACCCTTTAATGAGAATTTTTACAACATTCCTAGATATGCAGTTTTATGACCAATTGAATTTTTTTGAGAAGTTAAGTTAAGTTTACAATCGCTCAAAAATCGCATTGATTTTTGAGAACTTTTCTCTTTGCTTAAGATGTTGAGCATATTCTTCCATATAGGAGACGTCCGGACAAGTTCTCCAAGCACACGTTCTGTAAGTTCTCAAACAAAGCGATTTTTTTTTATTATGGATATTTTCATCATAGGATCATCTGCTATTTGGTGTCCGTCTATTGCAGTTCCTTAAAGTTCTTTTAAATTTATTTTTAGAATTTACTAATAAATCTGTGTACGGGGTCAGGCACTCGAAGTGTAACATAATTCAGACCGCACGCGCAGCTAATGCCCGGGCATCGCACCAGTACTCGCTACAATGTTACTGGTAGCATCGCGAAACGTAATAGAGGTGGTCATCAAAGACTGCAACGCCACGTGAAACGGTTCAAATAGTGAAGAAGCGACTTGAGCGAAATCCCCGATGAAGTGCCAATCAAATGGCAAAAGAACTGGAAATATCTGACCGTAGCATGCGCCGCATACTGAAAAATCATCTCAAAAATAAACCTTAAAAGATCTAAAGGCGCATGCTCTCACACCGAAGCAGCAACAAGTCATACTTGAGAGAGCGACGGAGTTGCTTCGCTGGGCCGAAAGCGGTCAATTTCCAAACATTGTATTTTATGACGAGACAATTCTTTAAATAAAAACAATTCGTAAACTCCCAAAACGGTAGGGTTTACTTGACCGCTCATTTCTATGAGAACTTGAGTCATCGATTAGCCACCAGGAGGCAGCACCCCCCACAGGGAATCGTTTGGGCCGCTCTAACCGCAGATGGGCGCACTCCAATCGTTTTCATCGAGCATGGCGTCAAAGTAAATCCGAAATATCATCGGGAGAGTATTCTAGAGGTTGCTTCGAAGCCGTGGGCAGACGAACATTTCGGTGGCAGACCATGGACGTTTCCACAGGACTCGGCACCGTCTCACAAAGCTCGAGTGAACCAAGAATGGCAAAAAAACAATGTTCCGAACATCATAACGTTCACACAATGGCTCTCAAATTCAGCAGACGCGAATCCGAAGGAATATTCTCATTGGGTCATTGTAGAGGACAAGGTCCGGACTAAAATATTCACCAGTCTCGAGACGCTGAAAAAAGCCATTGTCCGCGCGTGGGCCAAAATACCTGCAAGCCACATTCGGGCAACTTGCAGTTCGTTTCTGGACCGTCACAAGGCCAAAGTAAATTGATTCTTAAGTGTGTTCTTTTCACACATTCTTTACTTTGAATTAAATAAAATTAATTTTCCAAATTAAATTTATGACCTATTTAATTGGTTACATTTCGATTGCCGGACCCTGTAGTTTGTACGACGTGCCCGAGAGATCAGGTGTTCTGTAAATGAGTATAAATATACTCAAAATTCGGATACCGAAACAATTTACAGAAATCAGTAAAAATTATTTAATGCACAGTCACATTATTAGCCATGCAGTTTAAATTTGAGCTAAAGCTTCACTTTCAGTAAAATATTCCGAGCCTATGCTGCCTCTATTTAGTATGCATGAAATTATTGCATACATACCTGAATTACTTTGAGAGCACATAGTTCTTTTCACGTTCAAATCACATTGCTATCATTTCAGTCACTTCTTGCTTTTCAAACGAGTCAAATAGTTCCAGATTCATGCGCTATTATTTATTATTATAAATTAAAGTATTAAATTTCCCACTGTTACAATGCGACAGTGCCGAATTTATAAGCAATTTCACTAAAACTAATAGCACTATGTATTTTGCAGACATCAAGAGCATTTTTCCCATTTCCAAGACACCACTCTGCACTTGCAAGGACATTCGCAGCTTGAACGACGTGGCGTATACGCAACCATCCCACCAAATTATTATTTTCCTTCAACGATTTTTAACGCTGCATTAGCGAGGTACTTTCAATTCTAAGGCACCCCACAGTGACAGCTGTTTCTTGTGTTGAGCTAATGTTGCATGCTGCAGCTGCATGCTCTTACACATGCACATATTTATGTGTGAGTGTGCAGGGATGTGTGATCTTATATGATTTGCACATAACTGAGCAGCAAGCCACACTCCTTTTCATGATGGCAATGATGACGCTGATTATGGCGCCGATAATTTTGATAATTTTTCTATACCAACACAAAATACACACACATACACATACACGCCCAGCTAAACACATAGTGCACCCTAGAGCTGGAGTGCAGTAGACAAAGTTGTGCGTGCGCTGCTTGTACTTGCATGTGTTGTGCCGCTCGTCCGTCTGCAAATTACATGACAGCAACATTTTGTTACATCATTCGCATCGTCAACCGTTAATGGCATTGTTGATGCTGCCATTGTCACCTCCACAACTTCCTTGCTTCGCTGCCGCCGGGTTTCTCTGCTGCTTAACTTGCTTTCCACTCGCTGTTTGGCAATTTCATGGGAACGTGAGTTTGTAGTTATAAATGTGTATGTATGGCTGTGTGTTTGTATGTATAAATGTATACAGCCAACCCCCCGAATGCCGCCAAGCGCATTGAATTGCTCAAAATGTTGTTGACAATGTTGCAAAGTCGGAGTTACGTGCAAAAACAAAAATATATAAAAAAGCGTATAATGAGTCAATGAATGTAGAAAAGAAGAAACGTACCAATGATGAGCAAAGTATTTGTGAGAAAGTTAAATAAAAATATTTTGGTCAACGGAAGTAAACAATGCCAAATTGCGCTGCAAGAATGTCAATGTTGTGGTTAGTGCCACTAAGGACTGAATTATACAAAGTTGCTTGCAGTAAAAACCTACCTTTACCGCTGCTCGTAACAAAACGCAGCAAACATTAAATTGAGCTACATAATTTTTCTGCCTCTTCTTCTTCTTCAACGCTAATCAAATTTTCATAGGTACAATTCCTCCATTTAATGACCGCAAAAGTGTAGTAAAGGGCCCAAAAGAAGTGAGGGAGCTTCGCCGTTACCTAAAATAAATGCATTCATGTTGACTTTGTGGCAGTTAGGTTTTATTATTTCTGTCTCCGTTTTATTATCATTTAAATGTATTTGAGGTATAAAATTGTCTGCTTGCCGGTTCACATTTTAATAGCAGACTAGCATTTGAATAAAGTATTTATTTTTAGCTCAAGCTGCTTTAATAAAACGAATGAGGAAATGATCGTGAAACAATAAATTTTATTTCGTTTGGGAAAAGTATTTCCACAGAAAAGTAATTAAAAATGTACCCGTTGACTGCAACTCAACTCTGTTACTAACAGGGAGTCTATGACCGAACTGGATCACCCGGTGCTGATGTCAGCTTATCAACCGCCACTTTTTGCGGTCAAATGAAGTAAAAAGCAAAGAAACTGAGATAGCAGCAATTTGACGCGTCTTGAAAAACACAGTCTTTGCAGTCATTTTTGCAACCAACTGCACTTAAGTTTATTTTTATTGCAAACTTTGTATCAAAATCGCTCTTTAAATCACTACAAAAGCGTATAAAAAACCACCGCCAGATATGGTAAGCAAAGCAACTTATATACACATTTCAAGATCTGACGTCATCATATTTTTTTAGCAAGCGGTCTTTAATATGGGTGGTCTATTACAGCTGGTTTGTGCTTGCGGTTAGAGGTGGAAAAATATCGATGACACTATCGATATATCCATGGTATGCTTAACCAAAGAATACTATCGAAGGTTAACAACTATCGATACTATCAGCCGTCAACAAAACGTTGAATGTTATTGCATCGGTTTTTTTTTAATCTTAATGTACGCGTAAGAGGAAGAGATACAGCTCTTTCTGGTAGTCAAAGAACTCCAACCATTCAGTATAGTGAATGATGAAGATTTCACTCGCTTAATTCATGTTTTGGATTCCCGATATTGCCTTCCATCTAAAACAACCCTTAAAAGCATTTTAATTACAAATCGATAAAAGAAATCTAAATTAGAATTTAAAAAAATTAACTTAAAGCAGTGCAATACGTTGCAGTTAGTTACGATTTATGGCGCTCGAAGGCTGTGGAATCCTATTTGACTGCTACTTGTCATTTTATTTTCAGCGATTTTAATTTAAAATGCAAAGTCTCAGCAATCACAGCCCTGCTTGGCCAAAACAAAACCTCTCTCTCTCTCTCTCTCTGTCTCATAGCTTCACAGTCTGTGGGGGAACATAGCTTCATAAACAATCCTCCTCCAATTCAGTATTTGGCATGCCTCATTTCTCCAATTACGAACGTTCATCGCTTTTAAGTCTGCTTCTACGTCATCAAGCCATCTCTTTCTTGGTCGGCTTCTCTTTCTTCCTTCAATTGGACGCAAAGTAAACACTCTTTTTTGGGTTATTTGGTTGGGCATTCTTATGATATGGCCAATCCATCTAATCCGCTGCGCTTTAATAAAACGTATTACGATTTCACCACCAATACGGTTTTCAATTTCGTTGTTATAACGGAAGCGATACGTGCCCTTTCCAAGCCAAATAGGACCGTAGGCCACCAAAAAAACAGTATTTGGAGCAGCTAAACTGAAATTACAATTCTGATCCATTAAAGTTTTGGAAGCTAACTTAATGAAGACAAATTTAATGAACAGATTATTAAATATCTTCTCGCTTAAAGATTCATAAAGATTTGCTGCTCGAACCATTGCCATACAATTATTATCCCAAGAAAATACCTTTGCGTTACAGCTTCATCTATCGAAGCAGTGAGAATATTCTGCGAAATCTGATTAATTATCAATGATAGGTTAAGTCATTGATAGCCGCACCAAACTTAAGGCAACAACTGTCGAAAAGCTGATTTTGTTACACAAAACTACTCTCTTGTAGAAAAATATGAATGTACTTCTCAAAAACATGTAAAAACTGAGTTTAATGCATTAAAAGCTGTAATACGTTGATATAAAGTTGGTCGGTAGTAGCGGTATATCGATGGAGGGAGCGAATACTATTGGCAAATATCGATAGTCAATAGTCAATACTATCGGTAGTTTCCGACCTCTACTTGCGATCTAATAAACCGTATCAAATACTTACTCAAAGCTTTCTGCACGCGAGAGCTGAATGTTTTAAGCTTTCACTCTTTACCAACCTTTCGGTTGCTCAGTGCTCTTGTTGCGGTCGGTGTTGGTAGATGGCTGCTGGAAAACATTTTATTTATTTTTAAGTGCTGTGGTCTTTGAGACCAACGTTGGTAAAGGTGTAACCGTTTGAGAATTTATAACCTCAGGTAAAATTATGATTTTATATTTTAAACAAGCTGAGAAGGAAAATTATTTATATTTCAGATGTATCTACTGTTATTATAAAGGGTATTTCAAAGATGTTGTTTTAAAATGAAAAGGTTTCACTTATTCAAAGTATGGCTCCTTACAGATATATGCAAAAAATTGCATAATTTAAATGTCCACCATGAGCCCGTCTACACGTAAAATCCGCCAAACAGTCGATTCATGAATAGCCTAATTGCTGAGAACGTCGATATATCGATGTTAAAGGTTGTTCAGCAACACTTCACGCTACAGCAGCCATATTCTCAATAGAAGGTTTAGTAGTCTGGCATTTTCTATCCTCGATTGAACCAGTTTCTTAAAATTTACTCACCAATCTTCGAGCAAAAAAATCTTGAAATGTACAATATGTTTTTATTAAAGATCTGCCATTTTTATACAAAATTTCAATAGTTTTAACGCGTTGTTTGATCGTATGAAATTTTACATCTGTCAACTGGACAAATGTCAAAGATACAATAAAAAAAATATCGTACAGGAATTATTCACCACTAACCTTTAGGCACCACTTCAAAATACCTTTTTTTATAAGTGGAAAGAAGACTTCACTTATGTATTTAAAACTTAATTACTTTACTCAAGACTTTTTGTTAATGTTATTTATATATTTATTATTTCAGGATTTTTTAAATTTTATTTACTACACATTTGTCACTTTAGTTTTTACTACTGAATGCCATACACACAATCCAAACATATGTGGGTAGCGTAACAAAATTAACATTTTCTGCACTTCGTTCTGAGAGACCGATGTTAGTAACAGGAGCATGAACATCATGTTAATTCATAAGAGTATTTGTTTTGCTGGTAGCAGAGTATTGCAGTGCACTTCATTCCCCTTCCACACAGTTGTAGTGCAATGGCAGAACAATCCATTTTTTAAGCAGCAGCTCTCTAATAAATACGCCTACTAATTCTATATCTTGCCATCGACGCTAGTAGTGTGTGCGTCACTTCAAGATTGATATGCAATGATTGAGAATGAAAAGGCCTCATAGAATATGCGGATAAGATTAATTTATTATAAAATTTAACCCTACTGTGAACGTACGTCTGACCTGGCATGTAGGACATGGTAGTAAATATCATATTAGCTTGCCCATTTTGTAGCACTGTGGATAGAATACGGAGGCATATGCGAATCGCTTTACTGCCCTCTATACTTTTCACAGAACCGGCTGATTTACTGACGTAATAATATATTATTTGGATGAAATTTTTTGTGGCATTGCTCTTCATTTGTATTGTTATTTACGAAGAAATTTTCCCAACAACGCTGCTCTCTTTTTTGTTTATTTATTACTGCGTCATAGCCAGAACTGCTTTCACGAGTATCGCAGTCTTGAAACCTAATATATCATTCTTGATTTTGTGAGTATGTTTTGTTTTTCATGAATAGATCGAATAGTGTAAGGCAGGGTTGATAGATCACAAATTTGGCCATTGGACTACCACAACATGGGCGTCTGGCAGCGGAGTTGTGCCCGCTCATTTCGTACGAATTCTTATGATCTTCCAATCAGCTGTTGTTCAGACGATAAAGAGCTAACAGCGCACTGTGGTTGCATTGATTTTTTCTTATATCACCAATACAATCTCAGTTTGTCGTAAGCAAATCACTGTCACATTCCCTGATGTAAATCAACGAAACAGCGGATTCGTTTAAAGACCCTGAGAGACTAAAGGTCTCATGTCGACCACACCTTTTGAATTCTCTCCACCATGGTGTAAGGTCAATAAATGTATACATATGTATAAGTATGTATGCATGTAAATGAGAACATTGCTCTCCCCATGGAGAAGTGAAGTAGTGAAAAAAATAGTGAGGGGAACTTTAGCTGCCATCAAGAATGATAGAAACAAGATTGCGCCCATCAGAGCGTACGTGTCGTCACGTTTGCTGAGTTGTGCAGTATTGCCAACCATTTGCTCTTCGCAATAAATTTAGTGCTTTTTTATACCGAAAATGCGAAAATTTTGAAGTTTCGTGTTTGTTTCTTTTTGCGTTTAAGTTAAAGCTACCGAAACTGTAAGTTAAAAAAAACTGTATTATTAAAGAAAGAATGTTATAAAAGGTCACTCTGAGAAGGTTTTAGTGCTAATGAAAATTAGTTGATTCTTATAAAATTTAGTATTTTGAAAAAATGGTGGGGAAAATCTTAAATATGCACATTTTATAGTGTCTAATATTGTTGCACAGCCGCTGATAAGATTGAACAATGTGTGAATGTGGATTTTAATAGTGCTGATGGAGTTGCGCCAGGAGAAGTGCCTTGAACGGATGGTGCCACTGGATGGATGGCGGAGGCAGTGTACTCAGTCCGTGGATCGGTGCTCGTTACTATTCCTATAGATATTTTAAAACATTTAACTTTAATTTAATGAAATATTATAAACATATGTATGTATGCTTTATTGAGGTTCTTACTAGCACAATTTTTCACTGCACATTTCATGTTTTCTTATTTTTCACTTATACGAGTACACTTTCACGAATTATCTTATTTTTGCGTAAATATTCACTAAAACGTTTTTTACCGTTTCTTCTTATTAACGCACATTTCAAAGAAGAAACGAATATTCATAAACATCAACAATAACCGCAATCATGGGCAATGTGACCAGATCTCTGAGAAGACTTTAGTGCTAATGAAAATTTTTTTACTCTTATAAAATTTGATAATTTGAAAGTGCAAATTTAATTTTTGGCTCCATTTAAGGTTATGCAAAAATATTAAATGCCCCTCTCTCAACTCTTCTTAAGATTGAAAGCCTTTTTACACATTTTAAAAAGCCTTTGAATATTTATTGAATGCGAATTAAAACCATAGAGGTGTAATCGTTTCTTCCGGTCATCAATCCTTAGTGAAACATAGGGCATTAAGAGTTATATTCATTGTAAAAATAAACAACAAAATACCAGAAAATACTAAAGAAACCATACTGACATTTTTACAAAGAGAGTACCTTATCTAGTTACATAACCTCAAATATAGCAAATAAGTCATTCCCTTAACAAAAGAGTCTCGCTTAAAAAAACCTCATAAATTAAATTGTACATAAGCTTGACACATTTATTTAAAAAAACGCACATTTTAAAGACAATTTGTCTCGCATACAAAGTTCTTTAAGTGATTCAATAAAAATTTGTTGGTTTATTTTCTTTGAATAGGCATTTTAATGCGTTTTTATATCCAAAGCTAGGCAACACTGCAGTAGCGAGAGAGAGATTTGACTGCCGAAAGCAGAAGAACACCAACAACACCTGCACTCGCGGGCAATGCCACCAGATGTTAAAAAAAAGTAAAGCTAAATAAAACTGTGTGAATTGTTGAAATAATTATTAAAAAATGTATATTTTACAAAATTATAAACATGACATTTTAATTAGAACAACTAGAAAAATGTCATGAAGAAAGAACTAAAACTCCGAGACACAAAATAATAAAAATAACAAAAACAAAATGATAAATCGAGTTACGAAAATGGTAATCTGGCCATACTGGAGCTAAAATCACGTAACTAGTTGTCAAATTCGCTGAGCGCAAAGTATCGGGACCACGATGGGCGCCATCTCATTATTCTTTGCATCATGAGCTGCCATGTCACTTGTGCATTCGGCAGCCGAATTCTGTGCGATCATTTCTCATGTACGAGTATTCTCAAACTCGTTCAATCACTCATTGCTCATGCAGCAACATGAGTGAAGGCTGTCTTGATTTGTTTTCATATATCACTAACATAATCTTATTGCCAGCCGAAGTCTGCACGATAATTTCACACATATTCACAAACTTGCACAAACACATATTCACCCACTCGTTCAATCAGTCATTGTTCAGACGGTAACGAAGTGTCATTGGTGAATTTTTTTCCCTAGCACAATCTAAGGTTTTTCATAAACAAATTGCTTCGTGACCACAAGTTAAGGATGATAGATACCAGGTGTGCTCGTTAGGTATGGTGAAAAAAAACATTTGAGGAAAACTTTGGATTCAATGTCATTCGTTTAGTGTTTCACAAAATTTAGCTTTAGCTTAGTGAAACACAATACGAATGACGTCGCCATATCTGTCAAATTCGCTCAGAGCCAAATAACGGTCTGCTAGGTAGTAGACCTCTAAAACTCTTTTCATCATGACCACAAGTGGTATCAGCCCTATAGCTAATACTGTCAGATTCGCTTAGAGGCAAATAACGGTCTGCTAAGAAGTTCGCCTTTGAAATCTTTTCAGTCTATCCGTAGTCTAAAAAAATTAGGCACTTTTTAAATTTTTTTTTTACTACTTACCCGTGCCACCAACGCTTTGAAAATTATGATTTAATGCCAATGGGAAACATTTACTTTTCCGTAAATTTGGTGTAAAATTTTTACAGATCTGTAATATTTAATCTCCTTTTTTAGTTTTCTCTCACTAAAAAAAATATTTTTTTTTTGACTCTTAATTTGCACTTTTTATCTCTAGTTGGTATTTCCTGTATTTGTATTTCGAGCCTCTTAAAGTCTAGTTTGGAAATGTGTGCTCTCGAGAGGCAGGCCTCAACAGTAGTCCTTGACTTGAAGTCTCAGTGGCCTACTAATACCTTTTTAACATTTGATGCAACGTTACTTCGAGGTTTTGAGCTCATGATCATTTATGCCCTGCAGGATTATAAAAATATATTTTTATTTCTAATATCAAAAATTCAAATAAATTCGGTCATTGAAAACAATAAAATTGCAGCATAAATAATTTTTCACCACAACCAAAATATCTACAAATTTAACTTAAATTTTTAAAGACAAAATAAATTTTACGTGCACTCCCAATACATACAAATACACACCAAATTCGTTACATATCAGTAGTATGTATATTCCGGGCTACAACGCAATATCAAAAATATTAAAATTTTAATATTTTTATCATTTTAACTCAAAAATTTAACATTTTTACCATTTAACTCATTTTTTTAACTTACAGTTACTCAAAATTTTAACATTTTTTAACATTTAACTCATTTTTTTAGCTTATATTATCTCAAAAAAAAAGTTAAAAATTTTGAATTGGGTCGATTTAGTCCACCCCTAAATTATAGTTACTCTTAGTTAATATTTTTAAGATATTAAAGATATCTATTTTTGATGTACTAGTAATCAATATTTAGGTTGGTACAGTTAAAATTTTGATGTGGGTCGATTTAGTCCACCCCTAAATTATAGTTACTCGTAGTTAATATTTTTAAGATATTAAAGATATCTATTTTTGATGTACTAGTAATCAATATTTAGGTTGGTACAGTTAAAATTTTGAGTTGGGTCGATGATAATTTTAAATATTGATTACAAAATATTTAAAGTAATCTATTCAAACAAAAATAAAAAAAAAGTTAAAAATTTTGAGTTGGGTCGATGATAATTTTAAATATTGATTACAAAATATTTAAAGTAATCTATTCAAACAAAAATAAAAAAAAAGTTAAAAATTTTGAGTTGGGTCGATTATTATTGATTGATAATTTTAAATATTTATTACAAAATATTTAAAGTAATCTATTCAAACAAAAATAAAAAAAAAGTTAAAAATTTTGAGTTGGGTCGATGATAATTTTAAATATTGATTACAAAATATTTAAAGTAATCTATTCAAACAAAAATAAAAAAAAAGTTAAAAATTTTGAGTTGGGTCGATGATAATTTTAAATATTGATTACAAAATATTTAAAGTAATCTATTCAAACAAAAATAAAAAAAAAAGTTAAAAATTTTGAGTTGGGTCGATGATAATTTTAAATATTGATTACAAAATATTTAAAGTAATCTATTCAAACAAAAATAAAAAAAAAAGTTAAAAATTTTGAGTTGGGTCGATGATAATTTTAAATATTGATTACAAAATATTTAAAGTAATCTATTCAAACAAAAATAAAAAAAAAAGTTAAAAATTTTGAGTTGGGTCGATGATAATTTTAAATATTTATTACAAAATATTTAAAGTAATCTATTCAAAAAAAAAAAAAAAACAAAAAAGGATACATTTATTTTTTAAAGTACCTTTCAAAAAAAACGACGAACTCCTCAAAACAAGAGTCTTTGAGTCAGATTTGAACTTGCAACAAAATTATTGTTATAATTCCAACTGCTTAACCAACTCATCTAAACATCATATTCTAAAGTAATGCAATTACAGCTGAGTAGTATGCAAAGCAAGCTTGCTCACAATCTATAAATAGAATAAGCATAAGCACAAACCAAAAAAAATGAAATACTGTTGAATACGAGTCACAAACTGCAAGATAAGCATAATATTTGATAAGCTTTTATACATCAACACATGTTTCGACTCTGTCGAAACCGTTTGACTTTGTCAAACATGGTTACAAGTGCAGTATGTATTTAGCGTTAGAAGAGGGTGGACGCAAAAAAAATTGAAACTTCAAATTTGAACTCTTTGAAGTTCAAATTTATAAAATTTACCCAATATTGGTTCATAATTTAAATCTCTTATTAAATATGTTATTGGATTAGATGGATAAATTTTACTAATATAAAATATTTCTCGAGTCCAATTATTTTTATATTTGTTTTCAAATTGTTTTTTATGTGATTGAATTCTTACTTTTTCTCCAATTTTAAAAACTGGTTTTTCTAAATTGTTTCTATTAATTTTAAAACAATTATCAAAAATTAATTGTTCATTTTTTTCATTTACTTCACAAGGTTTCATACCAATAGTTCTATGTACATCTTTGTAATTATATTCATATAATATTTTATCAATTACATCAATCCAATTAGTATTTTTCTGAATTTCAAATCGTATTTTTAGTTTTTCATTAATGGTTCTATTAAATCTTTCTACAATTGATGATTTCTTTTCACTAAATGTTTGATACATGTTAATATTGTATTTATCTAAAACTTCTTGGAAATGTTTATTTAAAAATTCTTTACCAGAATCTGTATGAAGTAATTTTGGTGCACAACCTGCTTTTTTAATAATATTTAAAAATGCTTCAGAAGTTGTTTTTCCATCTTTCTTTTTTAATGGTTCTATATAAGCAAATTTAGAAAATGTATCAATTACATTAAGCATATATTTGTATCCTCTATTAATTCTAACATTAACTGTTGTCATAATTAGTAAATCTGCTGCCCATAGTTCATTTATGCCTTTAGTAATAATTTTTCTTCTTTCAAAATTTTTTCTTACTGGTTTATGCAACTCTTTTGCTATTTTAAAATCATTATTTTTAGTATAAATAAATTCATCTTTATCCATTTCAAAAATATTTAAAATTTATTTTAATTAAATAACAATGATATCAGATAAAGTTTTAAAAGAATATATTAAAACACAAAAAGACTTAAAAAATAAACTTCAACAATTTAATTTAAACAAAGTAATAAAACAAGAAAAAATTAATGAAGATCTTCAAGCAATTATTGAACCATTAAATCAATCAGTTATTAATGTTCACAATTTAAATGATAGCTTTAAAAATTTAATAGTAGATTTAAATCAATCAAATCAATCATATAAAAAAACAATAGATGGACATTCACAAAGTGAATATGTTTCAACGGAGTCCAAACCGTTTGACAATAATATGAATTTACAAACTAATGAATTTAACGAAAAGCAACTATCACCAATTAGAAAAACAAACAAACAAAAATTAGTTGAAAGTACACCAACAACTAGCACAGGTTCACGGAGCGAACAGTTGACTCCATCAACATCAAAAGACGCTCTTTTGCGTAGTGCAAATGAAACGTTATCTACACCAGTACAATTTATTTCCGAAAAAATTGGAAATATGGCAATGAAATATTTAAATTTAAATAATTCTGATATGAAATTATGTGACAATATTTTTGGTCTAAGATCTGAAGATGGAAAAGATTTATGGATTGGTAATACTGAAGTAAAAATTAGTAATAATGATATTATTTTAAGTAATAAAACTTATAATGGAACAAAAGGGTTATGGGAATTAATAACTTTAAAAGAACCATCAACAGCTGTAACAAATAATGATTTACAAAATTATGAAGAAATTATATTATCAACATATGCTTACATGCAAAATAATGACAAAAGTTCTAAACGTATTAAATCTAGCGTTGGAAATAAATATATGAATTTTATTAGACCAATATTGATTAAAAATAAAATTATAAAAGAAAAAGTAGGATCTGGTTTAAATTCAAAAAATAATCTTTCAAAATCATTACAAAATTTTAAAATTAAAACTAGTTTACCTACTGAATATGTTCGTTTTGCGAATCGTTCACAATGTGAACGTGTTTATTGGAATGATATTAATGAATTAAAAGATAGATTAAATTTGTTAATAGGCGAGTATAATGCAGGAAATGATAGTCCAGAAATACATAATGAAATTATGAATATTATTGAGGAACTAAGAGAAGAAAATATGTTGACTCTCTCCGAAGGAAACGTATTAACTGTTTAATTAAATTACATATAAATTTAAATAAATTAAAAAATTTTTTTCTAATAAATGGGAATTGATAAGTTTGGACAAAAATCTTTTTCAGAAATAAATTCATCTAATGAATATTCTCTTAATAGAATAATATCATTAGAAAATGAAGTTGAAGAAATTCGTTCAAATAGTGATCAAATGAAAGATATTATTAGTAAATTAATGGAATTAATCAACTACTTCAAAAAGAAGTTGAAAAACAAGAACAAGATAATGTGGTAGCTTTTGGTGTTGTATATAAAGAAATAGAACAATTAGAAAATAATTTAAATCAAGATATTATTAACATAACTAAACAAGTAGATTTTATAGAAACAAATATTGAAAATTTTAAAAACAGTTTAGAAAAACAATTGGATAGTTATTCGGAAAAACAAATTTTAATTGATAATTATCTTAAAGATTTAGTTTTACAAAATAAAGACAATATTAATCAAAATAATATTACTAAACAAAATGATGAAACTAATAATAAGATTGATAAAAGTATTCAAGTAGATGAATATATAAAACAATTAAATATTGAAGAAAGTGAAACAGATATTCAAGAAAGTAAACTACAAATTGAAACAAATATAATTCAAAAATAATTTAAAAAATTCATACATATATAAATGATAAACAAAAATAATAAATCAAAATAAAAATTCAAATATTCAACATCGTTGAAATATGTTCACATCATATTTCATTTGAAATTAAAAAAAAAAACTTAATCTAATATAATTAATAATTTAATGTATAGTAAAAAGGAGGGGGTTCGTTTTAGTTACCTACATTTCCTATTTCATAATGTCCCCAGGGTAATTTGTAAGTCTTATTTAACTTATCGTTATCATTATTATTCAACTTTTTATTGAAATAAAACTTATCATCATAGGGTGACAATCCTATTTTATTCTCTTCTGTAGTATATAGTTTATTATCATATGATCTAATATTATGAACAGTTTCATTTTTATTTTTTAAATTAATTAAACAATTCTTATAATCTTCAATTGTTAACTTTTTAATATTATTTTTCTTTATTCCTTTACAAACTTTTTTATCACAAACATCGGTCTTAAATGCATACATTTTACTTCTAAGTCCACAAAATTCTCTAATTGGTATTCCATTATATTCATCTTTAAATTTTCCTGGTACTTTTTTATTAATATTAGATTTTAAATCTTCAATTGGAAAATTATCTATATAATCACTGGTATCATAATTATCTAGATCATCTTTCATTTCAGAATAAATATCAAAATCATCACCAATATATTTACCTTCAAAATAAAGAATAAATGAATCAGTATCTGTTCCTAATAATTTCATTCTATTACCATATTTAGTTTTAAGTTGTACATACATTTTAAACATTAATAATTTTGATAAATCTAAAATATTTTGACCTCCAAAGATAGGTTTATTTAATTTAATATTAGAATTTTTACCAAACACTACACACATATTATGATCTATTATTTTTCTTGATTGATATGTATTTCTACTTATTAGTTTTCTCATAATTTTTTCAGTTTTAACTATTCTAACATTAAGTCTATTTCTAACATTTTCCATTTGTTTACCATATACACTATTATTCATAAGTTTGAAAAAATCTTTTTCAAAATCGTTTTTAGCTTCTTTTCTAAGTGTTGTATTTTTTTCAATATAATTTTTTAACCATGCTTCTTGTCTACATTTAATACCTCTATGAATTTTAGTTAAAATTACACCATTATTTAAATATTCTTTTAATAATCTTATATCAATTATATAATTTTTCTTTGGTAACAACGTACACATTAATTTTTTAATTTTATCATTTGGTTTACTACCAATCCCTTTATTAATTAAGTCTGTTTGATTTGGTGATAAATCTTCAAATTGTGGAACATAATGATGAGGTGCTGGAGCATAATCATTATAAAAGTTGTGTAATTCCGGAGGAATACTTATATCAACTTCTAATGTATATCCAATATTATTATCATCAAAATTATTATTTAAAATATTATTAACATTACAAAAGTATTTAATTTCATCTTCATTTAACCATTCATGATTACCAACACTTAATTTTTGTGACATGGCCCATCCATATAAATTATTTGCATCTAAATATAAAATATAACTTGTTAATTTTTTAGAATCGTATATACCTTTAAGAGAAGCTTCCTCTTTACTTAATTTATAAACTTGTTCTACAATATCAGCATGTTCACTCTGTGAACCGTTGACTATGTCAACATGTTCCTTTCGGTAACCGTTGACATGGTCAATATGTTCACTCTGTGAACCGTTGACAGAGTCAACGTAATAATAACAATTATTAGCTTTAGCATAGTTATGTGCAATTTGTGATATTCCACCTCTAGTTCCACTTTCATAAAATTCATACATATCTTGATCTGTTAATAATTCTAATTTTTGTTTGGTTAATTTTAAAGCAGATGAATTACTTAAATGTGGTGAACTTATATAATGTATAGGATCTAAATTATAATTTTTAAAACATTCTTTTCTAAAATTATCAAATACATCACTTAAAAGTATAACATCTAATTTCAAATACCAGTTATGATAGTCTCTAAATGTTTTACAATTAAAATGTTTCCAAAATTTATTTGCAAATTTATAATCGTTAATATTAATATTTCCATTTAATGATGAATTAAAATTTTCAAGATTTGGAAATTCTGTTATACTTAATTTTTTATAATCATCAATAAATTCATATGGATATACACCTTTTCTAAGTAAATAACATTTATTTTTTAATGATAGATTTTTAAAAATATTATTAAAGTTTTCTAAATGATCAAAATTAATAGGTTTTATATTTTTAGTATTACAAACTGAACAAATACTACAAGCATATATTTTATTCTCAGTATTTTTACTAACTTTATAAGATACATAATCCATTTTTCTTATTTTCTTACATGTTACACAATATATATCATTAACATCTAATAAATTTTTAACAGCTTTATCTAATGAAGTATTTATAAATTCCATTGAATCTATAAATCTTAATTCTATTTTTTCGACAACTGTATATAATTCTAAATCTGTTGAATTACAATTACGACAAGTGTTTCTTGTCTTTAAATTATATTGATATTTACATTTTTCATTTTTACATTTTAAATATTTAGTTTCACCTACAATAACTGGTTTTTTAATTTGTTTAAATTTTTCAGTACTCGTTGCTAGAACACTAGTTTCAGTTTCAGGATGAAATTCATCTAAATATTTTAGAAATAATTTTGAATCATAACCTTTTAAATTATGAATAATAATTGGTAAAAATTTTGGCATCTTTAACTTTAGATTACATTTATTACATAAAGCCATTCTATATTTACCAGTTGTATGGTCATGATCCCAACATTTTTTATTTTCTTCAGAAAATGGAATATCACAAATTTCACAATTGTTAGTATTATCAAACTTTAATATCGATTCTTTATCCTGAATTATATTATTCAATTTTCTTACTTCATAATAATCTTTAGCATATTTTATTAAATTATCTAAGAATGATTTCAATAGCACTTTTCTATTAGAAGTATTCTTTGAAATATATTGTTTGTTATAAGTGTTATAAATACCATAACTATTTGGAATGTGTTCATGAAGTAATATTGTATTTTTACATTTGCCAGATTTTTTTTTATTAATTTTTTCCAAAGTACATTCAAAATCAGCATATAAAGTATATGGATGAAATAATTCTGCACCATTAGATTTATATTTTAAAATATTTTCACCCTCTTTAGGTAACTTTATATTTTGTATTATATTTATTATTATCATCTTTTAATAAATAACATGTTTTTATATGTTCTTCTAATTCATCAGATTTTTCAAAATGTTTAAAACATTTATTACAAATATGTAGATGTTCATGCTGATGATGAATTTTACCACTTAAAAATCCAGATAAATTTTTAAGTGGTACAAAGTGAGATTTGTATGTTTCTTCTGTAATATTTTCTTCTATATATATAATATTAACATGTTTTTTTGGCAAACCATTAACGAAATTACGAAAAGAGTTACTTTTATACATTAATTGAATTTGGTAATATTCATCATCATTTTTTTCTGAATCATAATGATAAAAATTCATGGTAATATTAAAATAATCTTCTAATTTTTTAACATTTTCTTCATTAATTATAAATGGAAATTCTAAATTTAGATTTTTAAATTTATCATCATTTTCTAAATCTTCAAGATATTTTTTATATTTTGTTGGTCTTTGAGGATCTTTAACAATTTCATCTTGATGAATAGAATATAAAATACAATATAAAATACATTTATTATCAGTATTTTTAATATTAACACAATTTCTATTAGTAAATGGAATATATGATCCAGCAAGAATTTGAGACTTATCTCTACTAATATGTGTTTTTACTATTCTAACAAAGCTAGCTGTAGATCCTTTTGTACATTTTTCTGAGAATTTATTATTTATTTCCTCTATCATTAAATAAAATTCTTTTGTATAGTTTAATTTATTAACATAATGTATTTCTGATCTATACCAATATTCATAACTTTCTTTAATTTTATTAGTTTTTTTATCAATAATCACAATATTTACCGCTGTTCCTAAAGACACTTTAAAATTACTATATTTTTTAAAACCTTTGAAAAAATATTTGAAACAATTTCTTTTTATTAATTCTAAATGCTTTTCAATATCAAATTCTTCATTATTTGTAAACTCTAAATCAGCAACCATATTGTTAAAACATGAACCATTTAATTGTTTTTCTTGAATATCAATAATATCAAAATCATAATCATCAAAATTTTGAAATATATTTTGAATAACATCATTATTATGCTTTTCTATTAAAACACTTATTATGTTTAATAAACTATTTTTATTTTTATTGTACCAATATTTTGGCAATTGAAAAATATGTTTATTTGCTCTAATATATTTTTTTAGATTTTTTAAATTTTTGGATTTCAATTCTTTAATATTAAATGAATTCATTTTTATTTATT
The DNA here is from genome assembly GCF_028408465.1 of Anastrepha ludens. NCBI lineage: Eukaryota > Metazoa > Arthropoda > Insecta > Diptera > Tephritidae > Anastrepha > Anastrepha ludens. Next base: position 120,736,431 of record NC_071501.1, read on the forward strand.
TGATATTTTTACTTAATTTTTCCTTATTTATATAGAAAAATTTTTTTTAATAATTTAACTTCGCACCTCAAACATTTTAATACTTTAAATTGTGATGTAAATACTAATTAAATTTATTTAACTTAATTAGAAATTAATTTTTATCAGAATTTTTTTCATTATTTTCTTTATTATTAATATATTTAATATGAAATTGAGATTTTAAATGACGTTGTTTATGTGGAAGAGTATAATTTACACCACATTCACACTCTACGTTTGTAGTTCTACTTGGTAATGAGTTACGATATGCGAATTTTTGATTGTAACATTTTTTACAATACCCCTTATTCAAATTAGAAATAGTTGTTTCTTCTAAGCATGAAAAACATATTTTTTTACCATCTATAATAGATAAACATATTTTTTCACCATTTATTATTTTATGATATAATCTTTGTTTTGGTATGTTTCCTTCGTGAATGGTTTCTTTTGAAAACATAATTTCACTCATTATTTCCAATTTATTAACAAATATTTTTTTTAAATTTATGTTAACTTTGTTAACTATTTTCTTCGAAAATATCAATTTACATTTCTAATATTTAATCTTATACTAATTTTTTCTTTTCTAAAATCAATGAAATTATTATCCTGATCAACAATATAAATAGTTATATTTCTAATAGTATTTGTATTTACTGGATAGTATATTAAATTTTTAGGTATTTCATTTATTTTTTCACCAGGTTTATCATTAATAAAAAATTCATGAATAATATTTGTTTGTTTATTATTTTCATAACTACCTCCTACAATATTACATTTTATTCTAATAGAATTAACATTCATAATATTTACTGGTAAATCAGATGATACTAATGTATTAGGTTGAATAATTTGTTCACTAAATCCTAGTAATGAAGCTATGGAATTTTTTTGTGTAAAATCAATAATATAATTACTTTTAATTTCAACTTTTAATGTTGTCATATTTGGTTTAATAGTAATACCCTTTATTTTCTCTTTTATAAAATTGTTTATATCATTTATTTCATATGAACCAGTTGGGAATGTAATTATTTTGTTAACACTGTTAATTGTATGTAAATTATCTTGTGAATCATTTCCTTCGAAAATATGTTCACTTTGTGAACCAATGACAGAGTCAACATAATGTAAAATATTATTTTTCAATTTTTCAGATATGTTCGGTATAGAATTATAAGTAGAAAAATTAAGCAAACACATTTCAAAATCATGTTTATTATCTAAAATTATTGGTTCATCAAAATTACATGAAATTATTGAAGTATTTCCATCTAATGATATAGTCGGCATTATTTAATTAAGTAAAAATTTTAAACATAGATGACCACAAATTATTTCATTTATTTCTTGATCAATATTATTATTAAAAATTACAGTATTTTCATTAGTTTTGAAATATTTTTCTATTAATATTGGTAATTTATTTATAGCAAAGGAATCATAGTAAAAAATATGATTATTATATTTTTTATATGCTACCCAGTGTGTACCATTACCATCATTATTATCTAAATTTATTATTCCACATTCTTTATCTTTTATCTTTTTTGGTAATCTATCTTTCATGAATACACCCCTAAAATTTGCTATATTAAATTTTCTAGCATATTTTTTTAAATCATAATTACTTAATGGTTTAATTGGAATTAATTCAAAATCAAATTTTTTTTAAGTAACATACCATTACCAGATTTTTTAAGTAACATACCATTACCAGATTTTATATTTTTTTCTTCTAATGCTTTATTATGACGTATTTTTTCTTCTAATAATTTATCGTTAGTTTTTTTATCATTATATGCTCTATATAATGTTGTTCCTGCAGTAACTGCAGCTCCTATTGCTGGAATAAGTGGTAATAGTGCTGGTAAAAATCCGCCAATTTTTTCATTATTAAAACTTTGTAACTGAGACATAGATAATTTTAATATAAAAATTTTAAAAGTAGTTTTATTATTATCTAAATGTTTTTTTATTGAATTAATTTGTTTTCTAGTTAATGGTAAATATGTTTCATTCATTACACTTTCTTTAGTTCTTTGTAATTGAATTGGTTCTAATTTTATAGTAATATCTGTTTTATTTTTCATAGCATCATAAACTTGTTTTTGTTGATCCTCATTTAGAGATATTGGATATTTAATATATCGTCCACATTTTGGAATAAAATTAATTTCATTTTCATTTGTATTATGTTCACTTTGTGAACCGTTAACAGAGTCAACATTTATCAATTCTTCAGTTAATGAATTGTGAGTTGTTAAACCCATACCCATTTTTCTTTTAAATTTCATAGCATTAGTAGTTAAATATGCATTTACTTTTTCTGATAAACTAGCATCTTTTGCTGAAACTCTTGACCATGCTTTATCTTCTAAAATTTTATCAGCTTCATGTCTTTTCTTTATATCGTTACTTTTAGAATATGCAATATCATGTTCTTTAGCTGCTTCATCTAATTTATTAATTGGATGTATATCTTTTTCAAGTTTTAATTCAAGATTAGTACCAGGTCCTAAATAATTATACCCTGGAGAATGTAATTCAAATGGAAGATTATTTATAAGATTATTTATAATACCACTACCATAATATCGCACCATTTATTATAATAGAAAATGTGATGTATTTATTTATTTATTTGGATAATTATTAATCATGAACTGAAGGTAAACTTGAAATATCATCATCAACTTTTTTATTAATATTAGACAATTCGTTTTTATTTTTCTTATTTATTTTAGTTACATTCTTTAAAAGTTCCTCTGTTAAACTATTTGATTTAGTCTGTCGAGAATTGTATTCATTTGTCGAGAATTGTCGAGAATTGTCTTCTTTTGTCGAGAATTGTCGAGAATTGTCTTCATTTTTAGTGTTTTTGCTAATAATTTCAATACCAAGTAATTTAAGTCCATTATTAAGAGAATCGCGTGAAATATGATTTTGTTCGCAAAATTTTACTTTAGTTAATTTTAAAGTACTAGCTTGTTCTAAATAATTAATAGCTAAATTTCTTTCTCTAATTTGTTTAAGTTCATTAGCATTTTTTGGAATATGAATATTTTTTGAATTTCTAAAACTTTTTGTTTTCCCTTGTAGTGATACAAGTGGTGAAACAGTTTTAGTAGAAGGGCTTGGATGATTGTATAAATTAGTTATATTCTTATACATTTTATTAATTTTAATTTATTTATAAAAAAATTTTTTAAAATAATTATATTTTTCTTAGTGTTTCAATATAAAAAAATATTAAAAATTTTTATTATAATAAATGTCGAATATACATACAATTGAAGAATTTAAAACAAATACTGATGTGCCTATCTTGAAATTAAGAGGATCTAGTATAAAACTATTAAATAAAGAAGAAATAGAAAAAGAGGTTAAACAAACACAAGAATTTATTAGGCAACATAAATCTCAGTTTAATAATAGAAGTGGTTTTGTTCAATGTTTAAATGATGCACTTAAAAATAATGATCATGTATGGCATGAATATGCTGTTTGTATTATGAAAAGTGTTAAAAATATTAAAGATTATAATATTGAATTACATTCAGAATCAAATAAAATATTAGTAAATGAATTATTAAATGAGAAAGCTATATTAGAATTTAGTTTAATGAGTTATGAAGAAATTATTGGCAAATTAAATGATGATATGTATGAGTTACAAGTAAATTATGATATTCTTGAATCAGAACATAATAACCTTATAAATAGCATTGAAAAAAAAAACGCTGCATTAGCTGAAAAATATAAGAACAATTTTATTAAAAGACAAAAAGCTATTGAAGAATCTAAAACAATGAAGATTGGACTAGTAAATAAAAAAATTACAACACAAAAACTCAATGATTTATTGAAAAGTGTAAGTAAAATGAAATAAAAAAAAAAATATTGTTAATAAATGAATACTTGTGTTAATATTATTCCATATCAAAATAATTGTATATCACAGTTATACATAATTGATGCTAATAATAAATATAATGGAGGATGTAGATGTGTCATAATGGATCCGTCTTTATTAAAATTAATTTCTATTGTAATTTTTATTGTAATTGCAATTCTTATATTTTATGCAATATATTTAGATATACAAAAAAAGGTAATTGAAAATGAATGTAAAAAGATTAACAAAAAAAAAAAAATATTAAAAATATTTAATAGGACTATGAATAAGTTCGTGCGGTTTTACAACAGATGGCGTAACTTGATTATTATTCCATCGATCCACATTTCCAAACATTCATTGGAGAGCTACTGTCGTAAGGCACAAACGTCAGTATAAGTTTTTTATTTGAAGCGTAAACAACAATATTTTTACCACACTTGAAAATGTCGAATTTCGTGCCAAATAATGTGTTTTTGCGGGGAATTCTTCTTCATTATTTTAATATGAAGAAAAAAGCAGCCGAAAGTCATCGTATCTTGGTGGAAGTTTATGGTGAGCATGCTCTATCTGAGCGAACGTGCCAGAAGTGGTTTGCACGCTTTAAAAGTGGTGATTTTGGCTTGGAAGACGAAGAACGCGAGGGTGCGCCGCCAAAGTTCATGGATACCGAATTGGAGGAATTGCTCGATCAAGATCCGGCTCAAACGCAAGAAGAGGTTGCAAAAACTTTGGGAGTTGATCAATTAACCATTTCCAAACGTTTAAAAGCCATGGGAATGATCCGAAAGGTAGGCCATTGGGTGCCGTATGAATTGAAGCCAAGAGACGTTGAACGCCGTTTTATGGCATGCGAACAACTGCTTCAACGGCACAAAAGAAAGGGTTTTTTGCATCGAATTGTGACTGGCGATGAAAAGTGGGTCCATTACGACAATCCAAAACGTCGGGCAACGTATGGATACCCTGGCCATGCTTCAACATCGACGTCGGCGCAGAATATTCATGGCCTGAAGGTTATGCTGTGTATCTGGTGGGACCAGCTGGGTGTTGTGTATTATGAGCTACTGAAACCGAATGAAACGATTACGGGGGATGTCTACCGACGACAATTGATGCGTTTGAGCCGAGCACTGCGAGAAAAACGGCCGCAATACGCCGATAGACACGACAAAGTTATTTTGCAACATGACAATGCTCGGCCACATGTTGCACAAGTGGTCAAAACATACTTAGAAACGCTCAAATGGGATGTCCTACCCCACCCGCCGTATACTCCAGACCTTGCGCCATCCGATTACTATCTCTTCCGATCGATGCAACATGGCCTGGCTGACCAGCACTTCCGTAATTACGATGAAGTCAAAAAATGGATCGATTCGTGGATTGCGGCAAAACCGACCGAATTTTTCACAAAGGGAATCCGTGAATTGCCAGAAAGATGGGAAAAAGTAGTAGTAAGCGATGGACAATATTTTGAATATTAAATTTGTAACCATTTTACGTCAATAAAGTTTCAAATTTCGAAAAAAACCGCACGAACTTATTCATAGTCCTATTAGGATTTTTTCTATTGCATTAAATGAATAATTGTAAAAACAATTTTGATAAAAATAATCAATTATCAAAAATAGATTTTATTATTTCAAATGGAATAGATAAAATAATGCAAAATGAATACATTTCAATGGTACTAATTATTATTCTATTAATAATGTTTTTTTATAATTTGATAAGACAATTAAATACAAGACTACAATTATTTTAAACATAGGTTTCGACCTAGTTAAAACATATTAGTAAATTTTTAATAATATTTTTTAGTTAAATAAATGAAAGAAGAAAAAGGTATCGAATCTTATGACTTTTATGAACATTTGCCATCTAATTCTACACTATTAAATGAATATGGAAGACCAATAGAAATAAATATTAATAATCAAGACATTAAAACGTTACCATCAAAAAGTTTACTTAATATTAGAGGTCAAATTATTGCTAAAGATAAAGATGGTAAAATATTAGATAAACTTAATCCTGATAAAATAAATTTTGTGAATAATGGTATAATAAATCTGTTTAGTAAAATTACATATTTTATTAATTCAGTTGAAATTGATAAAATTGAAAATCCTGGAATAACAACAACAATTAAAGGCTTAGCATCATTTTCTAATGATTTATCATTAAATAATGCTGGTTGGCAAATTGTAAATAAAGGTAGTGTTTGTAATAAGAAAGGTTATTTTTCTGTTAGCATTCCATTGTGTATATTAATTGGGTTTTTTGATGATTACAAAAATTTCATTTTTAGAATTAATCAAAAATTAGAATTAATAAGATCAAATGATGATACAAATTGTTTAATTATTGATAGTAGTTTAAGTGATCATACTTTTTCTATTGATATTAATCAAATTATATGGAGAATGCCTCATGTTAAATTTTCAGTTGAAGTTGATCATGAAATTAATAAAAAAATTTCAAATAATACAAACTTTCAAATGTATTTTAGAAATTGGAGATACTATTGTACTACTGCAATTCCAGCTGTAAAGACTTATACCTGGAATATAACATCATCTAGTGCTAAACCTAGATATTTTCTTATTGCATTTCAAACATTAAGAAATCAGAATAATTATAAAGACAATAGTAAATTTGACCATTGTAATTTAGAAAATGTTGTAGTTAAATTAAATACAAATAGATATCCAAACTATGATATGCAACTATCTATTAATCAAAATAAATTTGATACATTATATAATATGTTTCTAGATTTTAAAAATTCATATTATGGTTCTAGTATAAATAATTTACCAATAGTTAATTATGATACATTTTTAAAAGAATATCCAATAATATGCATTGATACATCTAAACAGAATGAGGTAATTAAAGAGGCTGCTATTGATATTAAAATTGAATTTAAATGGACAGAAGATTTTCCATCAAATACAGTCGTTCACTGTTTAATTATTAGTGATGATAGTTATTCATATAATCCACTAACAAATCAAGTGATGCATGTTTGACTTGTTTTTTTTTAATTTTTATAAAATTTAAATTAACTAAAAATTAATTGAAATAAATATGTAATTAATTATATTAATAGATTAAAAAAATTTGTCTAAAATTCTAAATTATGGATGGTCATTTAAAAGTTACTAAATTAGATAATAAAATTAAATTAACTATTCAAAATTTTGATACTCATAAACCAATAAAAAGATTAAATGAAATATTTCCGAATATTATTAGAGCAATTATTTGTGGACCAAGTAATTGCGGAAAAACAAATGTATTATTAAATATATTATCAAAGATTTATTATTCTGATATAATAATTTGTTCAAAAACTTGCTATCAAGAAAAATATAAATTTTTAGAAGATATGATAATTCAATTCAATAAATTGTGTGTTAAAAATGATTTGGAATCTAAAGATATAAAATGTTTATCAATTCAATCTCTACCAACACCTGAAAATATTAAACCATATTCTGTAATAATATTTGACGATATCTCTACAGAACAACAAGATAATATTTCCAATTATTTTGCTTATGGTAGACACAATAACATTTCTTGTTTTTATTTATGTCAAACATATTCAAAAATTCCTAAACAATTGATAAGAGATAATGCAAACTATATAATTTTATTTAAACAAGACAAGACTAATCTGAAACACATATTTAATGACCATTGTAATGATATTGATTATGATATTTTAAAAAATATGTGTATTCAATGTTGGAAAGAACAGTTTGGATTTTTAGTAATTGACAAAGAACAAGAAAAAAATGATGGTAGATATAAAAAAATGTTTGAATTTTTCTTTACAATATAAAAAAATGTTTGAATTTTTGTTTAAATAAGATTTTTATTTTTTATTATATCCAGCTATTTTGGAAATCTTTATATTTTTCATTTTTTTCATCAAAAACTATATCTAATATTTTTCTATATTTATATAATCCATCAATGGTTATATCTAAATTTTGCAATTTTTGGTATTGTGTTACCAAAAAGCCTATATAACGTAATTTACAAGCATAGCTTTCGCTTATCTTAAATTTTTTATATATATCTTTCATAGTTGTATATTTACATTTTACACCAATTTTTTATAACCTTTTTCTAATTGCAATTTTCTTGCATATTCTTCTAAAATTAATCCTATTGTACAATTTATATAAAAAGTATTTTTCTTATTTTGTAATAATAATTTATTAATTTTATATAATTTTGTAATATTATCATCAATACTATCTTTTTGTAAATTTTGTATAAATTCATTATCAATTTTAAAATCTAAACCAGTTGGTTTAGATTGGTTTACACGTTTTGATTCCAATAATTCTTTTAAATCGATGAAATCAAATTCTCTTTTATCTTTCTTATAATTTTTTTTATCTTTTTTATCCATAAACATATTATCCAAAAAATTTTTATATTTTTCATTTTTTAATTTTAGGCCATTGCCTTCAAATATATATTTTTCTTTTAGTTGATTAAAAGAAGAAATACGTTTTTCTATACAAAAACTGGTGAAGGTTTCAAGATCTTTAAAAAATTTTTCCCCTTCTTCATCAAATCCATCCTTGCTTTCATCGAAATCCATACTTTCTTCTGAAACAAATAAATAAATTAATAAAAACTTAAAAAATTACAAAAAAAAAAACTTACCAGCCATAGTTATAAAATCTTTTTGTTTTGTTTTTTTTTTTGCGTCCACCCTCTTCTAACGCTAAATACATACTGCACTTGTAACCATGTTTGACAAAGTCAAACGGTTTCGACAGAGTCGAAACATGTGTTGATGTATAAAAGCTTATCAAATATTATGCTTATCTTGCAGTTTGTGACTCATGTTGACTCCGTCAACGGTTCACAAAGTGAACATATTCAACAGTATTTCTTTTTTTTTTTGGTTTGTGCTTATGCTTATTCTATTTATAGATTGTGAGCAATGTTGATAAGATCAGCATTGCTTGCTTTGCATACTACTCAGCTGTAATTACATTACTTCAGAATATGATGTTTAGATGAGTTGGTTAAGCAGTTGGAATTATAACAATAATTTTGTTGCAAGTTCAAATCTGACTCAAAGACTCTTGTTTTGAGGAGTTCGTCGTTTTTTTTGAAAGGTACTTTAAAAAATAAATGTATCCTTTTTTGTTTTTTTTTTTTTTTTGAATAGATTACTTTAAATATTTTGTAATAAATATTTAAAATTATCATCGACCCAACTCAAAATTTTTAACTTTTTTTTTTATTTTTGTTTGAATAGATTACTTTAAATATTTTGTAATCAATATTTAAAATTATCATCGACCCAACTCAAAATTTTTAACTTTTTTTTTTATTTTTGTTTGAATAGATTACTTTAAATATTTTGTAATCAATATTTAAAATTATCATCGACCCAACTCAAAATTTTTAACTTTTTTTTTATTTTTGTTTGAATAGATTACTTTAAATATTTTGTAATCAATATTTAAAATTATCATCGACCCAACTCAAAATTTTTAACTTTTTTTTTATTTTTGTTTGAATAGATTACTTTAAATATTTTGTAATAAATATTTAAAATTATCAATCAATAATAATCGACCCAACTCAAAATTTTTAACTTTTTTTTTATTTTTGTTTGAATAGATTACTTTAAATATTTTGTAATCAATATTTAAAATTATCATCGACCCAACTCAAAATTTTTAACTTTTTTTTTATTTTTGTTTGAATAGATTACTTTAAATATTTTGTAATCAATATTTAAAATTATCATCGACCCAACTCAAAATTTTAACTGTACCAACCTAAATATTGATTACTAGTACATCAAAAATAGATATCTTTAATATCTTAAAAATATTAACTACGAGTAACTATAATTTAGGGGTGGACTAAATCGACCCACATCAAAATTTTAACTGTACCAACCTAAATATTGATTACTAGTACATCAAAAATAGATATCTTTAATATCTTAAAAATATTAACTAAGAGTAACTATAATTTAGGGGTGGACTAAATCGACCCAATTCAAAATTTTTAACTTTTTTTTTGAGATAATATAAGCTAAAAAAATGAGTTAAATGTTAAAAAATGTTAAAATTTTGAGTAACTGTAAGTTAAAAAAATGAGTTAAATGGTAAAAATGTTAAATTTTTGAGTTAAAATGATAAAAATATTAAAATTTTAATATTTTTGATATTGCGTTGTAGCCCGGAATATACATACTACTCATATCTATTTGACCAACTGCGCTCACGATCTGCTTCAGCGCCTGATAACCCCAGCGCAGCGTAAATACTCTACTGCGAAGCCGCACTTGTAATTGCAACTGCAAACAGCTTTTGCCTTTCCAACTACCAAATGGCTTTTTCTAATTGCTTTTCGATTTGATTTCGTTGCCTATTGACCTTTTTGTATTTAAGTTTTGCATTTCCTATTCATTTTTTATTTCTCTTCTCTTTGCAAACTGACCCAACTTCAACACATCAACGACGTGCCGCTGAAAACAAACTTACGGTGCGCCCTGTTTGCGTGTTTGTGCTTAGCTGAATGGACTGTCGCCTAACAGTTTGTTGCTTAAACTAACAAAAACTCGTACATTCATTCGAAAAACAACAACAATTACTACCTCAGTATCTGTCATATATCTTCTTACCTATATAGCGAACTTATACTGCCAACACTATCGAACATGCCTGCCACAGCCACTGCTATATCCTCCACACCTTTGGCTGTACCGGCAGCGGCCAATTCGCAACTCACTGCCATCAGCGAAATCAGTGAACTGCATCAATTGCGTGATTTATACCGTCGTGATTGGCCTGCCCACTGTGTGGGCTACTATTGTCTGAGCAATTTCATTGACTGGGTGGAAAATCGTCAGCAGCTGAGCTCAGTGGCGGATATGAAAAATCTACAGATTTTCACACTGGACAGCGATTGGCATAGCGATGGACTTTTTCTGATTGTGGTAAGTAATTTGGCAGTAACTATAGTGCAAATATGTATGTTTGGCAATGTATGTTGTAAAAGCATCTGTACATGCGCATACACATATAGCCTAGGTAGGAATAATTGGCAGTGTCTAACTGTATTTTTGCTTTTTGACGAAAGTTAGTTTAGGATGTGATTTCGGCGAGTATCTCACTTTCATCCTGCCAGCATGTGAAGTAATCATGGCAGGTGCCACACGGCCTTCTGACGTGACTGCCAACTGGCTAGTGTCAAGTAAGAAAATCAGGCCAAGTGTGTTTGGCTGCTTTTTATTTCATGCGCCAACTATAATCCAGCCGCTGTTAACGTAGATGTTGGAGTCAATATAGTCACTGTTTATAATTTTTGGTAGCAGTTCATTCTTCGTTTCAGTTAAAAAAAGTAATCCCTCTGTGGCTAACTTATCGCCATCTTTTTCAGCAAAGTGGTTTCGATGGCCTAAATTAGGTATACTGAGAGTTTATTGTAGACGCTAAGCTTTGCATTCATGACTACCGTTCTGGAGTGCATAGGTTCGAAACTCCGTGTATGAAACATAAAATTGCCCGCCTCTCGTCAGGCAATGGCAAACCTCCGAGTGTATTTCTGCCATGGAAAAGCTGCTCATAAAAAACCATTTGCCGTTCGGAACAACATCAAAACACACGCCACAAATAGGAGGAAGAGCTCGGCCAAACACCTAACAGAAGAGTACGCGCCAACTATTTATTTATTTATTGAAACTTTGCTTAACCAGTCTCGAGTTGGTTGTTAAATATCTGAGCGCTAGACTAACGAGTGAAAATTAATATGCGCTCGTTTGAATACGAAAGAGTTTACTAGACTTCAAAAAACGGCAAACTTCCCCCATAGAAGGTCCTATAAAATTTGCCGGAAGGAAAAAACTTTACGCTCATCGTCGGATTATTCAAATCATCTATTCCCATCCAATCTTGGTGAAAGAAAACCATCAGGAAAAATCATGGGAATACACTTAGCTGAGGTTTAAAGTATTAAGTGTAAAAATACTATAAAACTGGATCCTGTTTATTAGAGTTTACTTAAATAGCTATTTTTCAACTTTTAAAATTTTTAACTAAATAAATAAATAAATTGGGGGGTTCAATTTATCGGTTTTTCTAAGACTTAATGGTTTCCATATAAGCAGAAATTATTCTTCGTTTATTAAAGAAAATAGTATAAATAGTATATCTATGCTAAAAGGAAAGTTAAAATCCAATTTCTGTACGAAACTGTTAACTCACAAAAGTTATTCGGTGATCCCTCTTTTATATATAAAGTAACAGCTGTGGCTCTGCCTGCCCCTAGAAGCATAGGTATTACCAGAGAATGTTAATGAAAAGAGAAGACGCAAATGTTAAATAACATTTTTTCGAGCACTAAATTGAGGATTCGCTATTAAGGGATTGCAGATTTTCATTAGCATTCGCTGTTATATGTAAGCGTTTACATTTTACATTCACATGTAATTCGACTGTCACTGTTGAAATAACATGTTCTCTTAAGCCAGTAAGCTGAGTTGATTCAGTTATTAAAGAGCGTCACAAAAGTTGATACAACAACAATTGAATACGAACTTGTGCATTAAAGTGCAGTATTTAACGACAGTTAAGACTCGGTGGAATTAGGTTATAATTATTATAATTATTATGAAATATTTCTCAAGATTATTGTTAGAGAATAAAGAGAGTGAGTGGATTTGGTAGTGAGTCGGAACCACAAATTTATTTTAAAGTCTCATACAAGTCATGCAACTGTAATGATACCACAAAATATAATATAAGTGGTAATTTGAATATTTTTATGAGAAATATAGGCCCAGCTGATGCCTTCGATTAAATTGCGGAAGTAGTCTTAAAAAGTTGGAAAGAATAAAATGGAGGTTTGCACTTCGCTCTTAAAATATTTTGTCATCATCGAAACCCTATTCCCTCTGTAAATCTAGGATGGAAACAAGGACGATAGATTGCCAGGTTTGCTATTTAGCTATGATGAAAAAGAAAACTGTGAGGAGAACTTTGGCTGCCACCTCACTTGGGAGATTCGGCAGCTGAATTCTGCTCGATCATTTCACACACTTGTTCAATTAGTCGCTTTTCAGATAGCAACGAAATGTCATTGGTTAATTTTTATCGCATTTCTCCAACACAATCTCAGTTTTTTTAAACACACCACAAGTAACGTCAGCCCATCAGCTGATTCTGTCAAATTCGCTGAGAGCCGAATAACGATTTGCTAAAAAGCACACTTGTTTCACCATGGGATGGAGGTGGGCTAGGTTGAACGTGAGGGCCTTTCTTCTAGTCGTACCAGGACAAAAGATTTCCGCCTTTATCTCGTTAGGGCACCGCATTCAAGAAGCAAGTGTAGTGGAGCTTCTGCGGATAGATCGCAAAATCGAGAGAAGTTGTTCAATCATATCGAAAGCCTGTGCAGATGCCAGCGCAGCCTGCAGTGGTTAGTCCGAATGCCAGCTGTATTCTCAGTTTATCCTTAGAGTGGTTTATGAAATGTTTAAATATCTTTTGATTAGGCGCTACCAGTTAGGACTTAGAGAGAAAAAAATTAATCCAAGATATTTTAGTTGATAGGTTGCATGATTAATATAAAGATTTTAAACTAGGTAGTGGTTCAAATAATCTGCTAAAAAATCATCATTTTTATTTTATTTGAAAATGTCTTTTCGCGGCAACTAATTTAATAATTTCATACCTTTCCACAGGATCGCTATCAGCTCTTTGTAAACTCTCTGTTGGCCAGCGAGGACAGTGAACGTCTAACCAAAGCAATCAGTCTACTCAACTGGACTTGGCCAGGCTACAAAGTTAGCTCTTTTCGTGAACGTCATCGTCTCTCAGTGCTGAGTGTAGTACGCGACAAGAAATTAACAACAGAGTACGACAGCCTGACTGTTATGTACTACAAGCCCAGCGCGGAAGTACTGCAGTTACCAATAAGGTACGTATGTATGGATTTATATAGGTTAACTCTGTGCAGATGGATTAGCGCTTCTATGTATATGAATGCGTGATTGCAGCTGTTCCGCCAACTACGTGCTACGCCCTTTAAACGCCGCAACTGATGCTGAGGAAATCGATACACTCTGGCCCAATCGTCATCAGGGCTCCCTATTTTTGATTAAACGTCTCATCGAATGGAATGCGAATATCGGCGTTTACACCGCAGACACCGACGAGCTTGTTGCATGGTGCTTGCGGTAAGTTGATGCTTGCACGAATATAGTTGTACCAATGTACAATTATTTATATATATACTTTTTTTAATTTCCCTTTTCTTCGTTCCACCAGCCTTCAGGGTGGTTTTCTCGGTGCACTGCAAGTGAAAGAAAATCACAAGCGTCGCGGTTTGGGTAGCCTGGTGGCTGCGGCTACTGCGCAACGCATAGCAGAGCAGGGCGATGATGTAATGGCGTTGGTGAACAAGAATAATAGTGCCTCACGTGGCATGTTCGACAAGCTGGGATTCAAAGTTGTCGATAACTGCTACTGGCTGCGAACATTGCCCACCCAGAATGTGGAGATCCCTTGGCCAGATGGCGAGTAAAGGATAGAGCGTTTAAGCGATTTAAATGAATAGAATTTTAGTGAAATATGAAATAAATGCATTAACTTGTAAATAGTGAATGAACTTTAAGCTGATATCGTCTGCTTATTTATTTCATGAGATTGACGATTATTGTGGTGCAAAGCCATGATTTATTTTCCCATAGTTTTTTTTAATTAATTTTAATTTTCCAATGATCTTCATTTATCGTATAATTTTATTTTTATTATTTTTTTAATACTAATAAATTTAAAAAAAAATTTTGTTCAATTTTTTTGTTTTTGTTTTTTAAATCCATAATTCTTTTACAAGTTGTCTCAAGTAATTTCTCCCATTGCATGTGAGTTGCATGGACACAAACATTGAATAAAAGCCCTAACTAAACTTATCCAAGTTCCGCTTAAATTTGCATTCACTTATTTATCTCTGTAACCTGTAAAGCAACAAAAAATATGAGTGAAATCTTTTCTATGGCAAAGTAACGGTATAGGTATTTTGTCAGGTACTTAAGATTACTAAAATACTTAAAGACCACCTCTCTAAAGCTCTCCTGATTTTGAGGATGAGGAAGCACTCCATTTCCACTTTTCGTATGGAATTTTACAGTTTTTTTTTTATAAATAGGAACTAATGCATATTTTTCAATAATACTTCAGAATTGTGAATTTCACTGCGAAAATCGTTAATCGTTGCGTAAAAAATTGAACATCTATGTATAGGATTATCTAATAAGAGGTGTTATTTTGATATTCAAAGAAAAATGTTATTTTTTAATATAAATGATCGTATGATTATTTCATTATAAAGAGGAAGGAGTGCCGTTAATAGTGGAAACTAACGTCAGGCAAATGACCACCGCGACCACGCTTACATGACAATATCCTTTTCATGAAGTCTTCTATAACCGTAATGCAAAGTGGCTGCCCTATGTCCTCGATAGCCTCACGAATTCCATCTTTGAGGTCTTGAATCGACCCTGGTCTGTTGGCGTAGACCTTCTCTTTCACGTGGCCCCAAAGAAAAAAGTCACAAGGTGTTGAATCACAAGACCTCGGTGGCCAATTGTGATCATCTCTTCGAGAGATAACACGGTCCGGAAACTTTTCCCCGCACAATATCAATGGTTTCGTGGCTTGTGTGGCAGGTAGCGCCGTCTTGTTGAAAATAAACGTTGTCCAGGTCAATATCATCCAATTCCGGCCATAAAAAATTGTTAATCAACTCTCCGGTTTAACACCTAACACGTGTTATTGGAAAACTCATTACATTCGGAATTTACTACAGAAAGTTTTACAAAGAACATGAAAATGAGAATCAAAAGAGATTTGGAAAATAATATATATAGTACTTCTAAAGTATTTTACGCCCTCCAAATTATGTTCAACACATTCTGGAACATATCTATCGAAGTGCAATTGACCATTTTGCTTACGTAGCGCCGCTTAGAAGAATCTAACTCGAAAAGTTATGGACAAACAGACATTGAAATTTTCACCCAATTTCATGCTCCCCTTAACAATTTATTGCACCAATTAACTAAAAATGTGGTAAACAATTTAATGAAATAAAAAAAAAATTGAAATAAAAATGGTATATCTATTGACGCAAATTATTTTAGAGAGCTCCCCATATGTTTGAAAAGTGTCGCAGAGATGTTTACACTCCTCACGAACCCCAATGCAAATAAAGAGAAAATGTTGTAATTGATAACATTGAACACAATTGAGATATGATAGCTCAACGCTGTATCGTCAGAATTGCCTGGCTTACGCAATCGGCTACTAAACGCTGGACAATTTCATCAAATGGCACGAGCAAATGGGGTAGTGGAGGGGAACAAAAGACATTTTGACTATAAGTAACCGGTAACTTAATTCCTTTCTGATTGGTTGGGATTGCTTACAACTATTTGTGAATTTACTGCCTGTTGAGTATGCGTAGGCACTCTGGCGAGAGGCATTGAAGTAGTCGCAAGGCTGCTCTACCGGATGTGTACAATGATACTTTGAATATCATTCAGGATGTACAAGCCCTTTGGATGGCCTCTACGGACGCAAAACGTTTTCCTTTCATGGCCAAATGCAATTTTCCGAATAGGTAGAAGTCACAGGGAGCGATTTCGAGCGAATACGGTGAGTAATTGATGGTTAAAATGCGATTTCAAGTCAAGAAATCAGACACAAAAGTGGATCGATGAGATGGTGTATTATCATGAAATAAGCGCCAGCTTCCTACTTCGATGAATGCGATACAATAAACGCTTCAAAACGCCAATATACAAAGTTGCATTAACGGTTTAGACCGTTAGCACGAACTCCTTGTCGACACTTCCCTTCGAATCGCAAAGACAAATGAACATCGTCTTAATTTTTGACTTCTCCAAACGCGATTTTTCTGGGGCCTTCCATTCGGCACTTTGACGCTTAGTTTGAGGTTTATGTTGGACACACCACGTTTCATCACCAGTTACAATGTTGCAAAGGGAGTTGTCGTATTTTCTCGCCTCTTTAATGAGACCTTTCGAATATTGAATTCTGAGCAATTTTCGGTCCTCAGTTAACTTGTGCGGAATGAAACGGGCACAGACCTTTCGTAAGCCCAAATGATCGGTTAAAATGAAATAAATCGTTGTTTTGGAGATATTCAACTCCGATTGCATGAATTTCAACGATGATTTCGGTTTTTGATAGGTTTACAAACAATTGCGATGGAGTTTTCGGTGATTACTGATTTTGGGAGGCCCGTATGTTCATTGTCATTTATGTTCTTACAACCATCACTGAAACGTGTCACACACCCATGAACTTTGGTACGACAATGATCACCATAAACTTTTCACATCAATTCAAATGTTTCGGTAAACGTTTTACCGGTTTTAGAACAAAATTTGGTATTAGCTCTTTGATCGAAACTCATTTTTGTACCGATGACAGAAGCACACAGACACTTTAGACCCAATGGCTTCGCTTCTACTGAACCGAATGTCCCCAAGCTTTCACTGGAGGTCAGCTAGGGATGTAACTTCCAACGCATTAACTCATTAAAAAAATGGCGCGATCAAAAACATATTTATGACGGCAGTCTTGTTTATTTTGGACTTCACCTTGTATATGGCCATGTACGCCTACACGCGCTCTAGATGTAGCTGATGCTGCATTCGTCAATAAACTGTGGCACGCCCATAATTCTGGAACTAAAAAAATAATAAAACGTCTTATTATCAATAGCAATAATATTGGCGTGGACACAGCAGACACAGATGTAGCTTGGTAGCTCGGTACTTTAGATGCGTAGATGAAAGAAATGGAAAGCCGAAGTTCAGCTAAGGCCTAAAAAATTCTTAATGTAATAATAAGCAATAGTTTGGTAAGTCTTTTAAACTTTGTTTTCCACTTTTTTATATTTTCTTCCTTTTTGACTTCATTTCTTTAATTGACTATCAGATGCCAAAATGGCTTTCTCGCCATTTTGAATGTGAAGCCCGCTTTTTGCCGATACGGCTTAGCTTCAATGCTTTGTCTCGCTATAAATAAATACAAAATAAATAATTGGCACATGCACTTATGTTAAGTAGATAGGACAAAGTGCGTCGTTGATGATGCACGAGCACAAAGAGCCATCGAAGCAGTTGTGTAAGAAATAAAATTTTCAGTTATTCGGCGTGAGTCTGTTGCCTACTATCCAGCATACGGTGCACCGTGGATTGGAAAGTCAAAAACGATTAAAAGCAAATTTTAGCGAGCGGATTTTCGTATTAAAAAATAAAATGAAATCGTAAATCGAAAGATGATAGCATTGTTTTTTTATTTTTTATATGTAAAAGCGAACAAAATGTCAACAATCAACGCGATTTTTGAGCTATTTCCAGCTTAGACTTTATTGCACCAAAATTTAAGAGCTAAAACGCTGCATACTTCAAATTCTGTTAGAGATTCTCATAAAAAAATATTAAAATCCAATGAGAAAGAAATGAATTGTCAAACCTAGTCAACAAGTTCGTGCACTCTAATTATGAAACGCACATTATACAGGGTGAATGATATGAAGTGTTGCCTATTCAAAACACCATAATTTTTTTGTGTGAAATTAGTTTTTATTGATTTGAAAGACAAAATTGTTCAAAAATGATTACAATTTTAACATATATTCACTTTAGCTCGATATGACCACCTTTTGCATTGAGTATAGCCTTGAAACGGTCAAAAAACGAATGTGATCTTGAGGTATTTTGGCCGATTCTCGTATAATCGATTTTTTTCAGTGCATCCATACTGGCATATTTTTTAGTCCTCACCTTGCTCTCCAAAATGGACCGGATGGAATAGTCCATCGGATTTGCGTCTGGCTGGTTGTGATTTTCCAGCTAAATATAACGGAATCACACTATTACGTTTGAATTCCGTCACAGAGAAAAAAAATTCAGCAACACTAAGACGCAAATGCTTTTGATGGCTTATAAATAATATATTGAACTGTCATTAGAACAATTTTGACGTTGGTGTCATGAGCTGTTTTACAGCTCACCCTGTATATATATGGGGTCTTATTTTAAAAGCTGGAGAGTTTAGAATGATAACACAAAACAGAAATATTGTTGGAATGATTTTTTTTATTATAACTTGGTAGATAATTTGATGGCATTTATTTTTTGAATATCATATTCAGCATTTGTTCGGAGCGGCTACGAATTACACAGTTCATTCTATCGGTCTAATTTTGACTACTTTTTTCAATAAATCGGAATAATAAATCTAAATGAGCGTAATCAGCAAAAATGCGACGCAAAAGATGGGCATTTGACTTAAATTATTGCGCGAGCTGCATTTAATTGGCACATAAATCAAGACCCTTACGTAAAATTTTTAAAGTAGTTGAAGAATTTTTCGTTGTCTTATTAAATACTTCGCTCTATGAACTTCGAGAACAGATTTTTTTTTTTTTCAAAGTTAATCTCCACAATTTGGATATTTAGCTGATTAATTTTTTGAAACAAAAATTCGGTCAGTTTGGCCTTATAGCGCTCACCATCCAGCGCAGCGGAAGCTCTTTCCTCATTTCGAAAGAAATAACGATGACGCCGCGCGCGCCGTATAAAAACAATTAAAGAAGTGCTCTATGAACTTCGCAGAACAAATTTATGTGTTTCAAAGTAAATGTGCATAGATCAAAGTAAATTTTGAAGCGTTGTTGTGGTGTTAACAGATTCTTGATGACTTGCCACATCTACTTACCGTAGTTATCGATATCGATAGTTCTTATTGAGCTAAAAACACACCCTATATTAATCAACAAATTTTGATTTTGAATAACTTTTTTACTATACAAAAAAAAATGATTTTAAGTCATGGAATTTTTTTTGTTTCTTTACCTTTACGAGCTCCCTTGCTTGTCTGCTTGAATAAGTATATTGCAGCTGTCTAGGTCACTGAAATTATAAATCTTGCAATAGAGGAATTAATTTTGTGCCACCTTGTATAAGTAGTTAAGAGGGCCGATAACAAAAAGTTTTTCGAACAACGCTGGCCTCTCTTTTTTTAATATATTTTCTTCAATAGATTCTTCCATTGGTTTCAATACTCAGTAGTTAAATTTGTGGGTTTTTTTGTTTTTTTGTTATTTATTTTTTAAACCTGGACAAACATTCATTTACGTCCAAATTCCATTTATAAGTCCACTAGCGCTCCAAATCATTGTAGTGGCTAATCAATCAGTTGTCAAAAATTTAAAATAATTCTCTGAACGCTTTCTCGAGCCCCACTCGCACTACACCTCACTCTACACTCACATTGTCTCACCTTGTACGAATTACAAATTATAAGTAGCAAGGCAACAAGCAAAACACGTGTGTACATATGTATGTGCATGTATGTATGTAACTTACGGCACTCAAACCAATTCAAGTGGCAACTACAAAGTAAATTTGCAGTAGTTAATATATTTGGCTCAACTGTGCCTCTCTCGATAGTGACTTTGTTATGAAAAACTTTACTCTGTAAGTAGCCAAGTTTGATTCAGTTACAAACAAAAATTGAAAGAGTGTAGTTACATTTGTCCATAAAACAAAAATTCAGCGGAATGGCAAGCCGCGCACAATTAGTAATTTTAAATAACATCGATGACTTAAGAACATTACGCGCGCTGTATATGGCCAAGGGCTTAACTCAAATGCTGGGCTATCAGACGCTAGACAATTATATCAGCTGGTTCGAGAGAAAAGCACACCAAGAACATATCAAAGTTTATACGCTGCCAGAGGTGTGGAGACGCAGTGGGCTGTATCTCATTGTGGTAAGTTGAAAGAGTGGCATACAATGAATGTAAATACTTCGATGCCGTAGTTGAGTGAACTGGTAGCACAGGTCTACATAGAATTAATAAATTTTACCCAAGAGCCACACCATCTAATGCGGATGTAAAATCGCTAGCTGAGTCCGAAAATCCGCCCCTTATGTGTACTTAATGGGGGATTTTTGTATTTATATCTAAAAATGTTGTTATGAGGAGTACGCTCCCTCCAGAAATAACAATAAAACAATGGTTTGCTGACTCCGAAAGTGGTCGTAGAGACACTGATGATGCACAACGCAGATCTAAAAAAATTCTCGCCGGTAAGAAATTTCGCTCGAATAAAGAAAGTGGGGCCTTTTTTGAGGGGGCCTTTTTTGAGGCAAAGGATAAATCGTTCTACAAAAGTGGCATTGAAATGATAGAGCGACGCTGGTTGATGAATAAAGCTAGCTTTGAACAAAAACAGTGTTGTCTTTGTAGGCCCAGGAGTTGTCAGCGCATATATAACGGAAAAACAATTATGTAAATTTTCACACTCAGCGATCGAATTTATATTAAAATTGGATGATTTGGTTCTTAGGGTTTTCTGGCTGTTAGCTAGTGTAATCTGAGATTGAGAGAATTTATTGCCTATGTATGTATGTATGGGTTAGGTTTTGTGCAAATTCATTGCTCAGTTCTCATACATATCCGTGACGTCACTGGACGCTCTGTATGTGTACAGGAACTATTGACAAGGCGTGCTACAAGCGAAAAAAAGTAGATTGTAACGAAATTATTATTATACAAGGTGGCGTAAAATTAATTACACTATCGAACGATTTATAATTTTTGCAAATCGCGTCGAACGTCGATCATATTTGACAATTGTGAACGAGACAGCAGCAGAAAAGGTAAAAAAATATAAACATTTTTTTTTTCACATAAAACATTTTTTTTTATTTAGTTATTCTTATTTGCGTAAAGGTAAAAAAAAATATTTCCATCACTTGAAATTATTTTTTTTAAGTCATTCAAAAATAAAATTGATCAATTTTGCACCACCTTGTATTATTTGCAAGCAAACCAACATACATGGCTACAATATAAAAGCCCGATTCGATGACTGCTATCACTTATTTAATCACTTCGTGACGACATACACAGAGATAAGTCGTTTTCATACTAATATATGGACCTTGGGGCACGTGTATAGACGAAAGCTCTCTCGCCATTGAAAATTATGAAACTAAACTTGTTTACAACAAGCCAATGCTCAATTGATTGACTCGCGATTATCGTCTAGACTGTGTACAAAAACATTAAAAAACTAAATAAAAATAGTATCATTGTTTCGCAAATTGTGTAAGACTGTTTCATGCTGGATCTTTAGCTCCTGACCGATGCTAAAAATGCCGATCAACTTCGATTATTTTTGTGATTTTATCGACATTATCGATATTTTCTTTAATATTAAAAATATCTGAACGGAATCGACGAAACCAAAATTGCACGTAATTAACTGTTGCAGTATCGGCACCATAAACATCATTCAAATCTGCAGCGTTCAGCATTTTCGCCTTTATCAGAGAAAAACTGTAAAATGTATCGAGTTTTCTCTTTATTGTCTTCCATTGTCCACACCCTTTAACTCACAATGGAATTGAACAAACAAAAAGCAGCACACGAATTTTTTTAATGTGAAATGTCACCTTGACAACGAGCGTAAACTTTAAGGGGATATATACCTTGTGTTGGTCTAAAAAATTTAACAATTTTTTATGGCATATTCTAAAAGTAAGAATATATAAAAGTATATTATCTTAAAAATATAAATTGAAAAAATCATAAAGATCGGAGCACTAGAACGAAAGTTGCAGACCGTGGAAGCGCGCGACTTTTCTTGGAACGAGAAGTGCACGGAAAACTTTAGACGCGATTATCTCGAAGTCGTGTGTTTTTGAAAATTACCGTCGCGGTGATCATTATTTATCAAAAACTATTTGATCGATTTGCATAAACTTTTTTTTTAATTATTCGAAGTTACAACCTCGTCAATCTGAACGGTTCACTTTTTATAAATATTTGCATAGTTCGCTGAAATTAATTTTTGACGTGATAACGTCTTATAATTCGATTTAGCCGGCTGCACGCACAAAAAAATGTGTCGTTACCTTGCTCATTAGTGTTACCTTGCTCATTTGTCGTTACCTTGCTCATTGACGTTACCTTGAATGAACTGCAAGCGAAAGCGCGGAACGAACAATGCAAACGAACGGCAACGTTCGACATCTTGCTCTCTCCTACTTAAGTGAGCGTATATATGTATGTATATGCGTATATGTACATATATAAATTCACGTATTTGTATTTGCATATGCCTTCTTATTGATTATTATTAATTTGATTTACTTGAAGAATTTAAAATAAAACCAAGTTTGTTAATAATACCTGTTGTTTTAATCTTATTATTATTAATTTTTTTATTATATATGAAGGAAAAAATGTATGGTAATATTTACCATGTACCATATAAGATATGTTGTATACTAATATATGTATATAAACAAGCATATACATATACAATTTCGCGCAATTTTCAAAAAGAACAAATCTATATGTAAAGATGCATACAAGTCATATGGACATATCAAATATACGAATCTATTCCGTACGCAAGCAAATGTAAGCTAATGTGCTTGAACTGCAAGCGAGAGCGCGGAACGAACGACAAAGAGCACAATCGGCCCCCGCGTTCGGCAACGTTCGACATCTGGCTCTGTCCTACTTGAGTGAGCATATATATGTATGTATATGCGCATTTGTATATAAATTCACATACTTGTATTTGCATATGCCTTCTTCCTGTGTGCATGGTAATGAACCATTTCTCTGTTGGGAATAGGACGATGATAGAAAAAGTAGGAAATGAAAGGGGGTGCTTCGAGTGTAAAGTGTCTTGAAAAAGGCAAATCGATGATGGTGCCTCTTAGTGTTGTTGACTTATTAACGTCTGATGCACAATCGAAATTGAAGATATCTTTCATGAATTTGATAAATGTTTCGTCATTTTTGCATTGCAATTCCATTTACATAAATAAAATTAAAATTTTGTTTTGAAAATTGCAACCATTCGATCAATATTTTCTTATGACGTTGTCACGTTAAACTATCGTCAGTAAACCGACTTTACAGACAACCTCTTTTTTTTTTAATTTTTCAACCCCTCAAAAATCATTTTTTTGTGCAAAGCTGTTGTCATATCGAGACAATTTTATTTGGGTAAATTAACCGGTCAGATTCACTAAAAAACATTTTTCTACAATAACATAGGCCCACAGCATCTCAGACCCAGAAACCGGACTATATATTTCCGAAGGTTTATGATGCGCTGAATCCAAATCTGGCCTCAGAATTGCTCTATCAGCTTAAGTGGGTTAGCCTGCTTGTGGTATGATAGGGGTGGTTTCTAGGGGTTAGGACTGTGTGTGACTCGGTACCCAAAGGTTTGATAGCGTAGGGGTGTGGTGAGTCAGCACACTTATGGTGTGAGACAAAATTTTAAGAAAAATAAGACTCAATTCAAGAAAATTAGTAATCGACTATATCATGTCTATGTTATCTCAATCGATTTTCAGGTGTAGGAAAATTTAGAAACATGAAAATTTCAAAATGCGATATCTCAGCGAAAAAAATGATATTTGAGCAAACTCTACGCCATTTGAAAAAAAAGGTTTGTATTTAAAGATGCAATCCTTTAATTTTGGTGAAAGAAAACATCTGCAAGGCTACATAACCTCAAATGTGGGCAAAAACGGTGTTTTTTGCACTTTTAGGTTAGGATATCTCGAAAACCAGAGCTGATAGAGCAATTCTGAGGCTTTTGGATTCAGCGCATCATAAACCTTCGGAAATATATAGTCTGGTTTCTGGGTCTGAATGTTGGTTAAATTTTGTCGGCCTGTGTAATCATTTAATTTTTTTGATTTCAGTTGAGCTGTTCATGAGCTACCGTGATCACCGCAAGCCTCTTCTAAAAAACGGCGTTTCGGGGGAGGGGTGATATCAACAATAAATAATAACATTTTTTAAATAAAAACACCAAAATGTATTCTTCGAGAGTTATCCTTCAGTATGATATATTCCACATTTGAATAAAAGTTCTAAAACATATTAAAAAAAAGTTATGACAATCGTCCATTTTTTCGGGCTCACAAGGTATATAACCCCTTAAATTGTTTGATCGATACTTAACGAGATATCAACTATATCGCGGAAGCGCTGACAAAATTTGCACTTTTATAACATTTCAAAAAAATCCGGTTCCGATAAAGGAGCTACGGATTGAGCTAACGATATTTATTGAAGATAGTCTAAGATTTCCCCCACTGAATGGAAAGTGATTCCGAACGCCGAATAGTTTTTTATGAGGAGTTTTTTTTATAGCAGCAACACTTCCACAGTACGTTCTTCAGATCTCTCCCTAGGAAGCCCCTTTTGGAACTTTATAGGAACAATACAAAATGGTGAAACCTTCGGCGATTGTACTTCCACTAAGGAAGAAAAGTTAGTTTCAACTAAAATTAGCGACTAAAGACTAAATTCAAAGCCCTCAACTTATTCTCATGGAAACAAGCAAGACGAGAGGGAATGACTCTGGGATGAAAATTCCAGAATCCATTAAGGCTTTGACCACCACCCTAAACAGCAGATCGCACTTTCGGTAACTGGGTAAAGCATGCAAAATTGTGTCATGAAATGTATAGTTGTTGTTGTTGTTCTTAGAACAGAGTGTGATAAAAAAATATATGCGCTTTTGCAGGATCGCTATCAGTTGATGGTTAATGCTTTGGACACCGAGGATGCCGCGGAAGAACTAAAAATTGCTTTGCCCCAACTCGACTGGAGTCGTGGCTACAAAATGACTGGCGTGCCCGCCCTACATTATGAAACTATTTTAAAAATATTAGCAGCCATGAGACTGCAAATTGACACAATTCGGCTGATTGTGGTGCACATACCCAGAGAGCAGATTTTAAATTTGGATGTCAGGTGAGTGAATTAAAAAAATTTAGTAACTGCAAGTTCGAAATTTTCTAATGTTCGCTATAGAAAGCTCTTTACTTATTTAATTTGAAAATGTTTAAAACTAAGTTTATTTAATTTAAAAATATTATTATTAAATATTTGTATTTATACTAGAAAATGCATGGCATGGCTACTCTGCCGTCAAGGCCAAGTATACCACCTTGATCAAAAAGTTCCCAGAACAACAGCGAGGTGATGCTCTAAGTCAAGTGCTTTGAGTTCTGTTTCTTTGTTTTTTGTTAGTTTGTCTCAACATTCTTACCAAAATCGCCATTTATCACTATTCTTCTTCTTGACTGGTACGATAACCGCTTAAGGAATCCCGGTGATCTAGAGCTCCAAAATTTAGGGTATTTTCAGAAATTTTTTTTCACAATTAAAAGCGATGTTTAAATTTTTACGCTTTTTCTTTAACTTCTTTGACATACATCTTTTAATATTAATAATTTTAAAAATGCCGCTAAAGTTGACCCCTTCCGAAAAATTGGAACTGGACGGTGTTGTTCATTTTGGCTCTTCTATTTATCTGAAACGCAAAAACCAAAAAAATTTTAATCAGGACGAGTGTAGCTATGCCCCGTACGGGAATAAAAAAAAAAAATTTACAAAATGGCGCGGTTTTTAATTTGACACTCTAAACATCGGGGTTCTCTTTCAGTTTTTTAATAAAAAAAATACGAAATAATTGAAATAATAATATGAATATAGGGCGAACGATATCCATTGATATTGTGAACAACATATTAAAATTTCAGACGATTCGGTTGAATAGTTGTTTTTTTTTTTGACAACACCAGGCCGAAAAAAGTCGTTTCGAGATAGTTGAATTTAAAATTTGAGGTACAGGAGCGCGTAGACCACTCTCTACCTAATTACCTCATCTAGATTTTTGTTTTTCGATAATCTGAAAATATAGCATCTTAAGAATATGCTGTAAAATTTTCAGGCAGAAATTCCCAATATTACAGCTTCTACAGCCCACTAACTAGGTAGAGAGCAGTCCGCGCGCTCCTGGACCTTTAACTTTAAACTCAATTAAACTCGGAATGATAAACCTAAAATTTCAAATATTTCGTGTTGATAAATTACTTTTTGGGTGTTAAAAATGTCAATAAAATTGACTTTTTTTCAAAGGTTTATTTTGTAATTAAATTTATACTTTTTTTTTAATTTTATAGGTTGATCCTTTCCTTTAATATGTTATAAAAAGAAACCAATTTCATTTTTTGTTTCAGATCGATAGATTAAGAGTAATAAATAGAGCAATTTGGTTCGAAAGGTTAAATAAAGTTGTGTTAAAGCTTCAAAATAATATGATTATTTTATCACCTTTAAAAATATGTTTAAAAACTGACCGATTTTAAGGCTTATACATGAGGCTCTCCCCTTAAGCGAATTTGGCTGAGTTTAAGAAAGCGCGCGTCTTTGTCCTTAATTGATGATTTTATAAAATACTATGTTTCCTCTATCAAAACGTTTTTGTTTCTTACTTAAATTTTAGTACCCTCCCACCAGAATATGAATTCCGTCCGCTGACGCTAGCAGATGCTGCACTTGTAGATAATATTTGGTATTCACGCGGCAATGGCACTTTGGAGTTCATAAAACGGCTCATTACCTACAATTACAATATTGGAATTTCTTTGAAATCGACTGGTGAATTAATCGCCTGGTGTATAAGGTTTGTTGACTTACTTTTTCACAACTCTCATAATTTTAATTATTTGTAAAAAAAATATACTAAACACCCACTTACTCTCCGCCAGATGCAATTTGGGACTGCTCGGCATGCTGCATGTCAAAGAGGCTTATCGAGGACGCGGTCTTGCCAGATCAATTGTGCATCAAGTGTCGCGCCAAATCGCCGTAGCTGGCGGTGATGTCGGCACAATGATAAGTGACCGCAATTCAGCCTCACTCGCCTTATTCAATAAACTGAACTTCAAAGAAATTGGCGTAACCTACATCATACGAACGAAACGCAATGAAAACAGCGAAATTTGGTCAGTTGAGCAGGAAGCAAAAGAAGATTGAAAAAAGTAAAAGAAAACATATTTAAGTTTTATCTGCTTTTGACTTTATTTTTTTAAGCTTTCATTCTTACAAACTACAAATTTATGTAAATTCATTATAAATATTCATAGTAAGTGTATAAATTATAAAAATATTGAATATTTATTGATATGGCACCTAAGCAAATGTCTAAACTTTGATTTTATGTACATAAATATATCTGGAAACGCAGTTAAGTAGTTCACGCATTTATTGGTATTTACTATTTGGTGTGCAGTCACCGATTAACCTTCGTACCGAGCAGTTGTGCCCACAATCGTTCTCTCGTTGATTTTCAATTTTCGTAGTGACATTTCCAAGTGTGCTATTTTTTTTATTCTCTTATTTTACTTCGCATAAGTAAGTTACTTTTCTCTTTCATTTCTTCAAATTAGAAGTTTACAAAAACAAACGTGTAGTGAGTATTTGAAATGGGGAAAGCTTCCCCGACCCCTTCGGGGAATCGGTATAGTATACTGTCCGACAGTATACCTAAGCCCCCAAAAGCTAAACGCAAAAAACCCATCATCACTGAAGACTCTTTCCCGGTATTACCGGAACCAGTGAAAACAATCAACGCAAATGATCCGAAATTTATTTTAATTAAATCAACTGATACCTCCAACCCTATTGCTAAATACAGCGTTTTTGCTAAAAAGAAGGCACTGGATAGCATTAGTACAGAATATAGCTCAGTGAGCATACTTCGCGATGGGAGCCTACTCGTACTAACTAAATCAAATAAAGTGGCGGAAAAATTTCTAAAATGCAAAAAGTTCGGTGGTTTATGTCCAGTTTCAATTGAATTACACGCATCATTAAATACATGCAAAGGTACTATCTTTGATCTAAATCTTGCGAACACAGAAGAACAAGAGATTCTTGAAGGTCTTAAATCCCAGGGTGTTGTTGCTGTATATAAATTTACAAAAATTTGTAACGGAGAAAAAGTCCCAACAGGCCGAATCGTTCTGACATTTAACCTTTACAAGGTCCCATATGACATTGATATCGCTTGGTACTCAGTAAGAGTAGAAGAATATTTCCCAACACCAATGCGATGCAGAAATTGCCAACTGCTCGGGCACACTATCAAAAGATGCAACAACAACCCCACTTGTGAGAATTGCAATATGCCCCCACACAACCCCGAATTATGTCAACGTACCATGTGTGCAAATTGTCTTGGCTCTCATTCAGCTTCTGACAAACACTGCCCTTTATATTTGCAACAAAAAGAAATATTGAAAATAAAAACACAGAACAAGTGTAATTATAAAGAAGCTAAACGTCTGTACAAAATCCATAATCCCACACCCGTTAACTCAAAGCAATCTTATGCATCGGTTGCTAACTCCACACAACCGCAATCAAGTACACTCAATTCAAACTCCATCTCTCTTTCTAACTGTTCAAACAGCTCTAACGACCCATCGATTCCATCACAAACCAATCATAACTCTTACTCTAACGGACCCAATAAATCATTCGATTTGATAAAAAATACCAATAACAACTACAACACAACAGATCTGCAAGCTCTCTTCTCTTCCTTCATTACTTCACACAACTCTCTTCCTCTTACTACTCACGGCTCTAATGTAAATTCAAACCTCTCATCTTTTTCTACTCAACAAAATATAGTTACTACACACACGGTAACTCCCCAATCTCTTTCGATACGTAACTCTATTAATTCAACACCCAACTCCTCTTTACTCAATAACGAACATAACATTGCTACCACATGCTCTTCAAATAACGCTACATCTCTTTCATCCAACCTAAATCCAACAGAAAAACAATCTCTTACAACCATCTCTTATGAGCACTTGGAATGTGTAGATTCACATCTAAGCAACAAAGTGACTAAAGAAACTTATACAGACATCCTCAACAGCGACCACGAAGAACCCGTACTATAGGTTATTTTGCTCTGAAATAATCTGAATAGTACAATAGGTAACCATTATAAATATCGTTAATGATTCTTAATATTCTTCAATGGAATATGAAGGGATATTTTAACAATTACATAGAATTAGAAACTTTGATTAAAGATCGTAGCCCCCACTTAATTTGTATCCAAGAAACACACTTGAGACATAACTCTACACCATACCCTCCTAAACAATACTCAACTTATTTTCACAACTTCTCCCACTTCAATCATGCTAAACAAGGTTGTGGACTACTAGTCCATAAAAGCATCCCACATAAATTCAAATCCATTAATTCTAATCTGTCAGTAGTGGCAGTTGAAATTAATCTAAAAACTCCTATAACTATTTTTTCTCTATATATTCCTCCAGCCCAAGCCTTTTCAGATTCAGATTTAATTCAGTTATTATCTAACATTACCACTCCTGTTATTCTCTGTGGAGATTTAAATAGCTGGAGTCCACTATGGGGCTCACCAATGGCCAATCGCAGAGGCACTATAGTCGAAGACTTCATACTACATTCCAATTTAGCAATTCTAAACAACAATAGCCCAACTCACTTTTCTACACACAAAACCTTTACGCACATAGATCTAACAATATGTTCCCCGCAACTACTTCCGCTCGCCTCATGGTTCACCTTAGATGATCTGCACAACAGCGATCATTTCCCCATAATATGCTCTATCACTCTATGTCCCACAAACTTCTCTTGCTTCAACAAAACCAAAAAATATGACACATCAAAGGCTAACTGGAATAAGTATCAAGAAATTTTGCTTACGAAGTGTCTACCAGCATTTGATGCCCAAAATATCAACAAAGAAGCAGCCACGATTCAAAAATCTTTACGCGAAGCTGCAAACTCTTCTATTCCAGTAGCTCACTCCCGCGCAGCTTCAAGGAGAGTCCCTTGGTGGACACCCGAGCTCAACGCTCTGCGAACCGAAAAAGTTTCGGCGTGGAGAACATACAAAAAGTCACCCTGTACTTTCACACTTATAACATATAAAAAATGTAATGCCAGATTCAACAAAGAAAAAAGACTTGCTAAACGTAAGAGTTTTGAAGAATTCACAAAAAATTTAAGCCCAAATTCTTCAACAGGAAGCATTTGGAAAAGAATAAAGACGCTTACAGGTACATATACGCCGAAAATCCCTAAATCCATAACTTCCAATAGCCAGATTTTTTCCGACCCATCGGACATCTCCATAGAATTCGCCAGGTACATTTCCGAGGCATCGCTCACATCGAACTTTCCGTCACAATTCATTGACCAATCAAAAAATACTTCGCACGCGCGCCCTGCCGACTACATAGACAGTTTGGCCATTCACCTTGAACATGATATTACCTTCTATGAATTAGAATCAATTCTTAAAACAATGAAAGGAACTACACCAGGACTTGATGATATAAATTATCAAATGCTGCGTTTTACTCCTGTGATTTTCAAAGAACGTTTGATTAAATTTTACAACGCTATATTGAGTTCTAGCATTATTCCCCAAAGCTTTAAAACAGCTCTCGTTGTTCCAATAGCAAAGCCTAATAAAGATCCTGGCTTAATTGCTAACTACAGGCCGATTTCCCTTATTTCGTGTGTCAGTAAAACTATGGAAAAGATAATATCGTCAAGGCTAATGTGGTTTCTGAAGGAAAAACATAAAATATCTCCATTTCAAACTGGATTTAAACCTGGAATAAGCACTCTAGATGTCTTACTCTTCCTCGACCACCACATCTCTAAAAATATATCCTCGAGAAACCACACTTCTATTCTTTCCATTGATTTCACTAAAGCTTTCGACAAAATTGGTTGTCACGTTGTACTAAAAAAGTTACAAGAATGGAAGCTTGGCCCGAAGATATTCAACTTCATTAAGTCCTTCCTCAGCAACAGAAAATTCCGGTGTAAAATTAATAATGCTTTATCACCAATATTTCCGTTAGAAAATGGCATCCCCCAGGGGTCACCTCTCTCAGTTACACTATTTCTGATAGCATTCGATGATGTAAGTCGATTGCTTAGCCAACAACATAACGTAAAGCATTGCCTATATGCCGATGACTTATACATATTTTGCAGTCATAAAGACACAACAAAAATTCAAGATGCTTTCAATAGCGCTCTAAATGCCATTGAAAGTTGGAGTGAATACTCCGGTGCTGGCATTTCATCAGAGAAATGCAAGCACCTACATATATGCAAAAAACATAGTTGTAAGACCTTTAATATAAGCTGTATAAATTTTAAAATTCCAAATGTAACTACTCTAAACATACTCGGTGTTATATTTGACAACAAACATAGTTTTAAGGCCCACTGTACTAATTTAAGATATGTACTAGCTACCAGGCTTAATATAATTAAATATCTAAGCTCAAACAAAAGCTTCGCACACACAAATACTCTTCTTAGTGTCACCAGGCTAACGTTACAGAGCAAAATCGATTACGGACTACAAATATATGGTAAATGCAGCAAAGACACCCTTAATAAGATCAAGGCGCCCTTTAACATGGCAGTAAGGCGAAGCCTTAGAGCGTTCAGGTCGACACCAGTAAAAAATCTTCTAGCTGAAGGTGGCTTTCTATCAATTGAAGACCGCATACAATATCTACGCAGTCGTATTGTCTACAAACTATTTTGCACCAGTGAACATATTCTACATCAAGAAATTCAGCTTCTTAAACAAAGGAAAACTTGCATGTCACATAAGTCAGCACTATACGAAATAAAAGAATTAGCGTCTGATTTGAATATGGACGCACACCCAATGAAGATCCCCGCCACCAAATTTCCACCATGGGCGCTTAAAAGAAACGTGTTTGTGAATGAATTAACTCTCCTGCGTAAAGAAATAACAAATAACTCTACTTACCAGTCACATTTTTATAGCGTAGCAAATCCATTGCAAGAGAATGGCTGGAATTTCATATACACGGATGGCTCAAAACAAGATGATGGAGTCTCATTTGCTGTTACAAACAGTAATGGCGACACTGTAGCCTGTGGACTACTCCCGAACTATGCAACCATATTTGACGCGGAACTGCAGGGTATATTATCAGCTTTGTCTGTGACTAAAGTCACCAATAATAAAACGGTAATATGCACTGACAGTCTATCTGTCTTTAAAGCTGCAAAAAGATTTCGTATTACTGTCGATCCTCTATACCGTTTACAGCAACTACTAATTAGTCTGTCACCAAAAGTAAAACTCATGTGGGTGCCTAGCCATGCAGGTATTACAGGTAATGAATATGCTGACAAAGCAGCAAAACGTGCTTTAAAATTGTGTCTCCACTACCACATGCCGTTCGGACAAAAATCCATCAAAAATATATTCTCCAAAGCTATGGGTTCACGACAAGAACGTAGTTGGTCCAATTATAAACACCAATACAAAGAAGTGAATCTTCATGGGAATGGGATCATCTTACCAACAAACACATCAACCTGGATGAATAAATGTTTTATACGCCTAAGGTTAGGCCACTGCCTTCTAACACATGAATACCTTTTGAAGAATTCTCAACCACCTTCATGTACTTTCTGCAACAAATCCGATCTAAGTGTACGTCATATTTTGCTAAGTTGTACCGCTATTTCCCATCTACGCACGCAATATTTTGCAAATAAAAACCCAATTGAAATTCTCTCCAATGCATCAGAAACCAACGTAAAACTCATTTTCAACTTTTTACAACATTTGAACATGGCGCATCTAATCTAAGATATTATAATAGATAGGTATAGTATGTAAATAAATATAAGTATATAATATACAATAAGTAATACTAATCATTTCACGTAATGACTTAGCCGATAGCCCTGGTAGCTAGTGCAGTAAACATATTACTTTATAATTTTAATTATAATTTAATAAATAAATAATAATAATAATACTATTTGGTGTTGCTGTCGGTGGCTCTCTTTTCGTTTGTTATATGTAGGTATGTGTGTGTACTCCTGCCTGTACATACGCACAATTACACCTAAACTGGCGTGGAGTTACGTCGGAGTTCGTGTTCATGTGCTGCTGCTGCTCTCGCTGCTTCCCGCTGCTTGGCTATCTAAAAAAGTTTGTGAGGCATTTTTGTGAGCAGCACGAAAAGCAAAGCAAAACAAAGAAAGAGTCTACTATTTTATCCGTTAGTTTTTTCTCCCATTTTGTGAGTGCGTAAACTTCTACTTGGTCGGCATGCAAATATATGTACAGTTGAGAGTATTCAGATAAAGGAGTTATTCATGCAGTTGTTATGCTATTTCATCAAATTTGTGGTTAGAATAGTTTCAGTTAAATAAATTACTGTAGAAAAATGGAGTATAAAACTTATAATGATAAATAGTCAACATTGTTTTGGCTGAGATCATTAGTCATTTTGTGGCGTGGAGCTGCGTTTCTACAGTGGCCGCCGCACAGTGTTGGGAATGCGGGAAAAAAAGAGAAAACATTTTATGCTAGAATTTAAAAGAAAAAACCTTGGAGATTTTTCTCTAAGTACCTCAGATTTAATAATTCCAAAAAATGTGTGTAGTTGTGTAACAACTACTTAGGTTAGGTTAAATTAAATGGCTACCCTTACTTGGGGCCGACTTGAATAAATATAACAACTGCTTACATTTTAGAGTCTTCAAAATGAAGGACTTAAAATCAATATTAAAATCAAAAACTTATGTTTTTAATGGCTTATAAGCTGCTGTAATTGGTTTGGGTTTTGTCCATCATAACAGTTTGTAGCTTTTCTTCAAGCCTTATTGCCATTGTGTTCCTATGTTAGATATAGGAAAGTACCGTTATTTAAAAGAAAAACAGAAAGTAAAAAGCACAAAAACCTCAGTTGTCAAGTTTCGGGGGGTAGGGGTAGTCAGAATTTCAAAAAATTGGATTTTTTTGCATTTTCTTAAATTGTAATATCTTAAAAATATTGTGTGAGAATTTGAAGTGAATCGGACTAAAACTTTTCGAGTTATTCAACAATTAACAAAGGGCGTTCGGGCGCTAGGTAGCAAAACTTTAAATGCGTTTTTCTCAAAACTATGTTTTTTGAACTGGTGATCACTGTAACTTAAAAACCGCTTCGTAGATTTCAATAAAATTTATACTGCTTTTGAAAAACCTAAAAAACTCGTGCCTGATCGAAGAATTTTTTTTCACAATTTCAATTTTTTTAAAGAATTAATTGGCGGTTTTTTATTTCTCGAAAATCTGAAAAATATTTCCTGAGTCCGCCATATTGTTAATTTTGAAAAAAAAACCGCTTCGATCAGGCACAAGATTATCTATTAATAAAACTAATTTATCTTGTCCGATTGGTTTTAGATGAATCTCCAAGGACTTGTGATGATCACCGCAAGGGACTTCTGGAGGAACGGGCTCCACATAAAGAGCGATAACTTTTGCAATAATTAATTTTTTTTTTAATTTTGTTAAAGTCAAGCCGAAACACGATGTGTTAATGCTATGTTCTTATTTATAATTGACTAGCAAAGAAAAAAAATTATTGAAAATCATCATTTTTTCGGTCCTCTGATTACTCCTAACCCTTTAATATTTTTCTAAGTAAAACCCACTTTTTGAAGTAAAAACGGCTGTCCCCAAGGCATACGCCAAAGGGAGATCTTCTCGCTATTCCAAAATATCTAAATAAATGTGGCCCAATTTCAACAAATCCAGAACTGACCTGTTGTTAAGAAAGGTCCCAGCAGACATATTTAGAAATACGTCAACAATAACCGGCCCCTTGCCTTTGGGAAGAGGGAGCATGCCAGGAAGATGGGGTAGCCGTACAACGATAGATGTAGAAGCTAGAACCAAGAAGAATCTAAGGAAATAGTCCTTAGCTCTCTGTGCGGATGCCCAAGTCTGGCAGCTTTACGACATAGAATGCTGAGGGAATTCTCGATGGTCAACAATAGCAGAAAAGACGGCATAGAGAGTAAATAGACGTCATAAGCAGATTCCTAATCAGGTTCACCAAGCGGTGTATCAAAATGGCATCTTTTGAGCTGATTCGATCTGGACTGTGTTACTCAGACAACACCTCCACCACCACCAAAGGCGATGTGTAAACTGAATTTCAACCGAAACAGATAACATTTAACAGTCCGGCTTAGAAGAGGAATAATACGTCACCATCTTTTTGTTAAGTTTGGTTGAAGTGCTTATCCACGCAAGTTCATAGCCCATTGTGATGTCGGATGGGGAACTTCTACTTATCTCTTCTAAAACCAGTGTGGAGCTTGCCGAAATTTTAGAAGGTCCCTGATTTTTGCAGTACTGAGATATTCCAATTCATCAAAAACCTGTTCACTTAAAACGGTCCATCCACATCTGGCACAGGAGGTTCGAGATCGTCCCTCCTCATCTAGACAGCTTCTGCAGTCATGCATCATGTGTAAGAGTATGCCTATGTCATTGTCTGTGTACTCAACACTCAACTTGGTGCCGAGTCTCGCTAAATCATCGGCTCTACAGTTACCCCCAATGTCACAATGGCCACAAACCCATGTTACCTTAAATTAAATGACTCAGCTATCTCGTTGAGAGAGGTTGTCGACTGCAGTGTGGGGAATTTTATCGCTCCTATACTAAGTTTAAGCGAAATCAGAACACTGTACGCCGGAGCAAAGTGAGTCTCTGCGTAATTAGCATTCGCTGGGCCTGTATACAGAGCTCATTGCGGGCATTAAACATGGCATTTCCTAATAGCAATCGCCCGCTAAGCAGACATCTGGGCATAGTTTTACCACGAAAAAACTTCGGATTAAGATCATCTACAGTAATAGTTCCAAAAACCCCTTTTTATCTTGCATATAGATAATGCATTTCTTTTAGTACTACGATGCATGCGTCAAAAGCCAAAAATCGTAAGCTGTTTAGCGTGAGGGTTTCTCTTTCGAGCGCAGTACCTCTCGCTTCTGTAAACGAATCATTAGAGGCATAGCATAGCATTCGTTAACATTAGAGATTTTTTGCGTTTCCTCAGAGTAACAATAAAGCAAAGCAATGACCAGCTTTCCTTAAGAAGTTTCTAGCCGGTTCTTGCGCTGTGCCACTTCCATCTATTTCCTAAAGTGAAATTTGTATTAAAAAAATATTAAGATTTGAGTTCATTGGAGCTTCTAAAGAAAATTTCTATTCTGGGCTGAAAGAGAAAGACTTGAATATAGTTCTTCAAAGTGAGATTTACATGGATGTTATTGAAATAAAAAACGTACTAATATTGGGTGGCATAGAATAGCGTATGAAAATGCTAAATCGAACTCAGGAATGCAAGTGAACGAGACCAATACCTGTATGCCTATAATACCTGTCACCTTATGATATACATATACTAAGAAAAATCAATATCTAATTAATAACTTTTTCAAATGATCTGGGAAATAAACGAAATTACTAAGAAACTTCAAGAGTTTTATGACGAAAGCTAATCAAAAACAAACAAAAGACCTAAAAAAGGGTGGACGATCTCTTGAGATCGAACTATTGCTATTGCATACAAAATCTGTTTAACGTTCAGCAGAATCTCCCAAGATGCATAAAAAGTGGGATTGATTCAACCCATGATGGAAAGAATAATGAGATGGCGCCTATCGTGGTTCCGTTACTTTGCTCTCAGCGAATTTGACAACGAGTTACGTTATTTTAGCTCCAGTATGGCCAGATTACCATTTTCGTAACTTGATTTAGCTTTTTTTTTTTTTGATTTAGTCTCGGAGTTTTAGTTCTTTCTTCATGACATTTTTCTAGCTGTTCTAATTAAAATGTCATGTTTATAATTTTGTAAAATATACATTTTTTAATAATTATTTAAATAATTCACCCAGTTTTATTTATTATTATTTAGCTTTACTTTTTTTTAACATCTGGTGGCATTGCCCGCGATCGCAGGTGTTGTTGGTGTTCTTCTGCTTTCGGCAGTCAAATCTCTCTCTCGCTACTCCAGTGTTGCCTAGCTTTGGATATAAAAACGCACTAAAATGCCCATTCAAAGAAAATAACCCAACAAATTTTTATTGAATCACTTAAAGAACTTTGTATGCGTGACAAATTGTCTTTAAAATGTGCGTTTTTTTAAATAAATGTGTTATGCTTATGTACAATTTAATTTATGAGGTTTTTCTGTTAAGCGAGACTCTTTTGTTTTGTTTGTTGTAAAAATGTCAGTATGGTTTCTTTAGTATTTTCTGGTATTTTCTTGTTTATTTTTACAATGCATATAACTCTTAATGTCCTATGTCTCACTAAGGATTGATGACCGGAAGAAACGATTACACCTCTATGGTTTTAATTCGCATTCAATAAATTCAAAGGCATTTTAAAATGTGTAAAAAGGTGTTCAATCTTAAAAAGAGTTGAGAGAGGGGCATTTAATATTTTTGCATAACCTTAAATGGAGCCAAAAATTAAATTTGCACTTTCAAATTATCAAATTTTATAAGAGTAAAAAAGTTTTCATTAGCACTAAAATCTTCTCAGAGTGACCTTTTTTAACCTTCTTTTGTATAATAAT
Organism: Anastrepha ludens; assembly: GCF_028408465.1. Classification (NCBI taxonomy): domain Eukaryota; kingdom Metazoa; phylum Arthropoda; class Insecta; order Diptera; family Tephritidae; genus Anastrepha; species Anastrepha ludens. The sequence goes on from NC_071501.1 coordinate 120,774,816, forward strand.
ACAGTTTTTTTTAACTTAAAGCTTCGGTAGCTTTAAATTAAAAAAAAGAAACAAACACGAAACTTAAAAATGTTTGCATTTTGGGTATAAAAAAGCACTAAATTTATTGCGAAGAGCAAATGGTTGGCAATACTGCACAACTCAGCAAACGTGACGTCACGTACGCTCTGATGGGCGCAATCTTCTTTCTATCATTCTTGGATTCAACCCTTTCTATGCTAGCCACCAGCTCTGCGCAGTCAACGCGACTCACACATTTGGGTTCACGGTTCTTCACTAGCCCGCCAAATATAAGGGAAATGAGAGCACTCACATATTGAGCACTCACACACATCTGCAGTATTCAGGGGGTTAACAGCATGATGCAAAGAATAATGAGATGGCGCCCATCGTGGTCCCGTTACTTTGCGCTCAGCGAATTTGACAACTAGTTACGTGATTTTAGCTCCAGTATGGCCAGATTACCATTTTCGTAACTTGATTTATAATTTTTTTTTTGTTATTTTTATTATTTTGTGTCTCGGAGTTTTAGTTCTTTCTTCATGACATTTTTCTAGTTGTTCTAATTAAAATGTCATGTTTATAATTTTGTAAAATATGCATTTTTTAATAATTATTTAAATAATTCACTCAGTTTTATTTAGCTTTACTTTTTTTTAACATCTGGTGGCATTGCCCGCGAGTGCAGGTGTTGTTGGTGTTCTTCTGCTTTCGGCAGTCAAATCTCTCTCTCGCTACTGCGGTGTTGCCTAGCTTTGGATATAAAAACGCACTAAAATGTCCATTCAAAGAAAATAACCCAACAAATTTTTATTGAATCACTTAAAGAACTTTGTATGCGTGACAAATTGTCTTTAGAATGTGCGTTTTTTTTAAATAAATGTGTAATGCTTATATAAAATTTAATTTATGAGTTTTTTTCTTCTTAAGCGAGACTCTTTTGTTAAGGAAACGACTTATTTGCTATATTTGAGGTTATGTAACTAGATAAGATACTCTTTTTGTAAAAATGTCAGTATGGTTTCTTTAGTATTTTCTGGTAGTTTGTGGCTTATTTTTACAATGAATACAACTCTTAATGTCCTATGTCTCACTAAAGATTTATGACCGGAAGAAACAATTACACCTCTAAGGTTTTAATTCGCATTCAATAAATTCAAAGGCTTTTTAAAATGTGTAAAAAGGTTTTCAATCTTAAGAAGAGTTGGGAGCGGGGCAAATAATATTTTTGCATAACCTTAAATGGAGCCAAAAATTAAATTTGCACTTTCAAATTATCAAATTTTATAAGAGTAAAAAAATTTTCATTAGCACTAAAATCTTCTCAGAGATCTGGTCACATTGCCCATGATTGCGGTTATTGTTGATGTTTATGAATATTCGTTTCTTATTTGAAATGTGCGTTAATAAGAACAAACGGTAACAAACGTTTTAGTGAATATTTACGCAAAAATAAGATATTTCGTGAAAGTGTACTCGTATAAGTGAAAAATAAGAAAACATGAAATGTGCAGTGAAAACTTGTGCTAGTAAGAACCTCAATAAAGCGTGTGATATAAGCTTTTTTATATTATATTTCCAAAGGATGAGGCGCTCTGCAAACAGTGGATGCATTTCTGCCGGCGAGGAAATGCCTTCAATCGGAAAACGAGCTTTATATGTATGAAGCATTTTACTAGTGATAGCATTGAAGCATTCGGTAGCTTTAAATTAAACGCAAAAAGAAACAAACACGAAACTTCAAAATTTTCGCATTTTCGGTATAAAAAAGCACTAAATTTATTGCGAAGAGCAAATGGTTGGCAATACTGCACAACTCAGCAAACGTGACGACACGTACGCTCTGATGGGCGCAATCTTGTTTATATCATTCTTGGGTTAACAGTAACTTGATTTGTCAAAAGAGTCCCACCGCCACTCACCGAGAGTATTTACCATGGGCAATTTGTACTCTGAGCGCGAGCTTAGATTTTCACACACCTGCTTTATTAGTTCAATAACGTGATTTTTTTTTTTTCAAAAGTTTTTATTTATAATATATTTCAAGCGAAATATTTTCAATTACCATTATTTAATTATTTTTCTGATAAAATAATATATATCACCCAAATATTTAATATAAATTGAAATATAAGTTTTTATGTAAAACTATTTCATGCAAATTATGCCGGAGTATTAAAATGTGAAAAAATCGAACGAACACAAATTTTACTATTATACAGGGTGTGCCATCACATGCATATATATATATTTAATTGGTGCTTACACCCTTATTGGGTGTTTGAACGAGCTCCTCCTCCTATTTTGTGCCGTGCATCTCGATGTTGTTCCACAAATGGAAAAACTACAGTATTAAGCCGACTCCAAACGGCAGATGGTTTTTTATGTGGCGCTTTTTCATGGCAAAAATACGCTCTACCATTTTTCTATCGAAAAACTTTTTCTGTCATTTGGTGTTTCATGCACGGAGACTCAAGTCTGCGCACTTCCGAACGGTAGTCACGCACCAATCCATTCGGCTACGATGACCGCTGCATGATATCTCATGTGGCCAATGGAATTATTGCATAACTTTGATAATTCTCACTCGTTGGGCGTCAATAATTAAGTTTTTTTTTACGCCGATGCAATGAAATTTCAACTTTTTAACAAAAGAACTCGCTGAAATATTTTTTAGATCAAAAAAAGTCCATCAGTGCTTAGAGCACTGTTAACCAAGAAAACGACATAAGTTTACAAGACTTAGGCCAACCTCCCATATCAGAATCATGTACTTCTGGTGAGCCTTAACTCCATTTAAAATAAGAAACATAGAATCTGTAGATTTTAGATTCCTAAGTTATGTATTTTAAGTAAATGGAAAGACGCGGACGAATTATGGTGTCAAATAATTTTTTTTAACTATTGTACTTTGAATAAAATTCTTCCCAACATGCCAGAAAAAAATTATTTAGCGGACAAATGTGAAACATATGGAAACGCGTCAGAGCGAAAAAAACGAGGCAAAACAAAACATTGTCAGCTCTTAGTCTTTGGCAGGTTGCTCCAATGTAAGTATCGAAATTATTTGCAAATCTTTTTTTAACTGCTGAACTTTAAAACTGCGCTCTAAAAAGCACCATAAAGCAGTTTATTGTTTATAATTATTTACACCTATAATCTGCACATATCCAACTGCACACACATATGTAAGTATAGTTGAAATAACTGAATATTACAAGCACAAAATGTTACAAAAAAAATTACTTATCCCATAAATGACCTCGTTGTGACACGGCGAGTGAATTGGACTTAATTTGGCGCACCCGGTATATTAGTGAAAATATTTACTGTATTTTATAACTAATTTAATTCATTAATTTACTTAAAACATAAATATTTAACATGCATTTGTCTTTATTAACTGAACTCAAAACAAAAATAAAAAAATAAAAATAAAACACGAAAACCTCAAAACAGTTTCTGCGTAGAAAAAGCCGCTATAGTGTAAAGTAAATAAATAATTTATAATTTATGAACATAATTAAATTCCCAAACTAACCTTGGCGCAGCATGCAGCATTAAATGATTGCAAACGATTAAAGTAGTGGCATATTAAATGGGAAACACACAAACAAGCACATGCATGCAAGAGAGTGAGCACACACTTACATATAGACGGAATACACGACCGAGTGACAGTTAAAATAATAAATAGTGTAATATTTCTTACTGCCCCTTCCCTCCCCCGCTCGCTCCCACCCAGCACAATACCACCGCAGTTAGCTATGTGTGTGTGATATTAAGTGCGCAAAACAGCTATTCTCGAGTTTTTGTTATTGATTATTTGAAAAGAGTACTCTGCTTTGCTAACCAATAGTGTTTCCCCATTAATAATGCCTATCAAATATTAATGCCCACAATTGCGCACAGTTGTAAGTGTGTATTGCGTGTAGTAAATGTTTTTATAACATAAATGTTGTTTTAACCGAATATATACTCGTATGTAATGCACCACAATTACAAGCAATCTGTTTCCCATTTTATAAAACGCAAAAACATACGAGTGGGTATGCATGTGAGTAAATCCGTGAAAATACAAAAAATGCGTGTGATATTTAATTTTTTTTTCTAAAATATTTAATACTTATTCATTTATTATATGCCTTAGATTAAATATACTTGTATTTTTTTACGTATGCATATATGCATGTGTTTTTTCTTTCTATTTTTCTAGCACGGAGTATTTCAATAAATTTCAATAAAGCCGCATATTAGCATTATCAATCAAATTCGTGTGAACGCCACGTTATTAGTATGTTTGTTTGTATGTATGTATATATGCACATAAAAAGTAGCTAAGCAAAATAATTAATTATTCCAAATCACAATTATTTGTCAACATAGACTACTTTTGATGTATTAGATAATCCATTAACTTTTTTTTCGTTTTTTTTTAATATTTTTAATTATTACAATTTAGCGAAAAAACTGTTTGCTGATGTGTGTACAAAATAATTAAATCAATACCATTTCCCTAATACGTAGGTATTTTATATACATACTTATTCAGTAAAAAGTAAATTAAAGTTATTATTCATTGTTGTTATTGTTTTCTATTCTATTTTCGGTTCTATTCTGCGCCGATAATTAAAATGGCCCCGACAGAGCATTTTAAGGAACAATGTTGATGAGTAATGCTTCAATGTTAATGAGCAGTGCTTCAATGCAAATAAACATAGTTTCATTAAAATTCTCTGGCCCTGTTAAGCCTTACACTAGTTTCGTATTCTGTTACGCCACTGTTACTGCTGAGTTTACAGATATCCCTCTCAGACCCTGCTACATTAACTTTGTTTTAAAACTATATTTTGTCTAAAAAAAATTTAAAAAAATAAAAGAAAAATTTTTTTAAAAGTTAAAAAAAATGTTATCGAAGTTAAAAACGCAAATTTAAAAAATCGTGTTTGCTGATTGAAAAATCCAAGGCTTTGAAAGCGACTGAAGACGTTAAAGCTCTTTTGGTAGGCGCATTTGAAATATACTCGTTTGTATGTAACATTAGAAAGTGCAACCAATGGTGAAAAGAATTCAGAAGATGTAACCAAGATCAGACCGTTAATCCGTTCTCATCGAATTTGAAGAAATCAGCTGATTTGCCGGGGTTATGACAGCGATTTGTTTACGAAAAAACTGAGGTTGTGTTGGTAATATGCGATAAAAATTACCCACTGACACTTCGTTGCTGTTTGAACAACGACTAATTGGACGAGTGTGTGAATTTGTGTGAACTGATTGTGCAAATTTCGACTGCCGAATCCCCAAGTGACGTGTCAGCCGAAGTTTCCCTCACAATTTTGTTTTTTACCATAGTCATTGGCAAAACCTGCTATCTATCAACCTTGCCCATAACCTATAAAGGGTTTTCCAATAACAGCTGTTATTTTGAATAGTCCGCTATTTCGGTATATGTCACTTTTGAAGCTGTCATTTTTGATATTTGACAAGTAGAAACTACGCTATTAATAAAAATGGAACGATACACGCTTAAACAACGCACTCAAATTATTAAAATTCACTATAAAACTGGTGATAATTTTGCAGAGACGGTTTGTAAAACTCGAACATTTTTGGGTCATGGTGAAGCACCTTGTCGGACCGCAATACAGAAATTGGTGAACAAATTCGAGCTGTTGTGACAAGTTAGTGATGTGAAGAATAAAACCCGTGCACGTCGCTCAAGAACAGCCGAAAATATTGCTGTTGTAACCGAAAGTGTTGAAAAAACCCAGGTTTGTCCATTTGTCCATTCCTCGTCGTTCTTTGGAATTAGGCATTCCACAAAGGTCATTACACCGTATTTTGTATAAAGATTTGGGTCTTAAGACTTATAAAGTTCAGTTAACACAGGAACTCAAGCCAGCTGAGCATCAACAACGTCGGGTCTTTGCTGATTGGGTCGTTGAAATACATGAAAATGATCTGGAATTCCATCGAAAAATCCAAGAGTTATTGTTGAAAAGCCTCTCTATTCTCAACGTGTGACATTTTGGTGCGGTTTGTAGTCCGGCGGAGTCATTGGACCTTAGTTTTTCGAAAATGAAATTGGAGCAACAGTTACGGAGATATGATTAACGATTTTTTATGGGCGGAATTGGGTGGTATTGATCTGGACAACGTTTATTTTCAACAAGACGGCGCTACGTGCCACACAAGCAACGAAACCATTGATCTTTTACGGGAATAACACCTCTTATTGGAAACCCATTTAGTATCGAGGTAGACTTATCATAGGTATCGTGTGGTAGACGTATCACAAAGATGAGAGATACCAGATTTGCTCGTTAGGTATGGTAAAAAAAATATTTTGAGGGAATCTTTGGATTCTACGTCATGCGTTTTGGGTTTCACAAAATTTAGCTTTAGCTTAGTGAAACATAAATCGAATGACGTCGGTATATCTGTCAAATTCGCTCAGAGTCGAATAACGGTCTACCAGGAAGTAGACCTCTAAAAATCTTTTCACCATGGACTTATCATAGGTATCGTGTGGTAGACATGCCAGGGCGCCTGAATAACGACTACTAGAAATGAAATCATGCGACAATCAAATTTACTAATAAGAAAATACCCGTTAACGTGCAGAATAGGCCGTATAGTCCCTACTTATTGTGTAAATATTCCCAGTGTTATTATGCATTAATATTAACACTACCGCTGTACTTCCAGACTAGTGCAGTTAAAGCGAAGATTTATTTATGGAATTATTGTCAAAACTATGAAACCTTATTTTATTTTTGTTTTATTTTATACTAAAATTTATAATAACCTTTTTCACAAAATTCCACATCCTTAACTTAGCCGAAATATATACATAACTAATACCTTATCCTGTATTCGTTGTACGGAAGTAATTGAAATCAATAATATGAGCGTTAATAATAAAAAAAAATTATAGCCAAAAATAGTATCTAAAAATATATGCCATTTTGAATAGGGCACGCAGTTTCAAGTAACAATTTGAAATTTAACATTTTCGCCTAACCCGAAAAGTGGCGTATTTTTTTTTTATAATCTCAGGAAATTCTATTTTTTTTTTTTTGACCTGGCATTCTTAATATTGCAAATACCTCTACTATCGCCGAACTCGAAAAGTGGTGTATTTCGTGGTGTATTTTGTAATCTCAGCAAATTTATTTATTTTTTGCTTCGCATTTTTGCGAGCATCTTTCCCTTGCGGGAATGCATTCTAAGGGTATTCCAAAAATATATCCCTGTTAGTGATTAGTAAAAAAAATCTCTACCAATATCATAATAAGCAACTGCTACATGCATTTGTAATATGTAGCATACTTTTGGGCATAGTTTTATACGGTTACTACAAAACAACTTAACGCTCGTTTGCTGGAAGAATGTCAAAACACAAAAACAAAAAATCGATGAGTGTGTGGAAATTACCATCAACTCTTCTTTTATGAGGTGTAGACAATTGAAGACGTTACCAATTAAGAGTAACTAACTAGATAACAAAAGATTTGTTGCTGTTTCTGTTCTACAGAATGCAAAGGTGTTGTTGTACATAATGCGAAGGCGCGCTCAACAGCAAACCGTTAACTGGCTCTCAGCGATTCTGAAGGAATCAACTGATTGGCTGACGTAGCAGAGGATGGGGAAGCGAATTTTTTCGAATTTAAGATTGTTTCGAATTTTGCATTTTTCCAGTTATGTGGCTCTTCCAGCAAGCGAGCATTATGTAATTTCAATGCATACTAAATTAATTTACACCAATTAATAAATTGTTTTTGTTATTGTTAAACTAAGTTATGCCAATTTATTTTGGGCTGGCCCATTTTTGTTATTACTTAAACGTTTACTCAGTAATGACTCGGTTAATTGTGTAGATGTATGAGAGTTGGTCAGCGCAGATGAATTCTGAGGCGAGGAATTTGTGAGCTTTTTCGCCATATAAGAAGTATCTCTTACTTTGAAGCAACGAATGTGAAAGTGATCGCACATCTCGCAAACCTGTAGAGAGTGGACAAAGAAAGCAAAGCAAAAAGTGTTAAAAAGTATAGGATTTGTTTAAGGAATTTAATATTTTTATATTAATTTATTCAACGCAATCTTCTTATTATTATAATTTATGGTTATCTATATATATAAAAATTAAGCCGAAAAAAAGTGTGCATTTGTCCGGAGTAATCTCAGCAACGCGTGTAAGGAAAGCAATGAAAGTTTCACACATTGTTGGTGTTGCTTTGGCAAAGGTTTCTGTGAAGTTTGGTTGAAATCCGATAACGCGTGTGGGTGCGGTGCGTCGGTTAAGTGAGTGTGTTTTTGCTATTTGCCGCACGTATTTTTTGTACCGCACATAGCATTCATTAGAATTGAATACATTTTGGTCGTGTGTGTCTGGGCCGATTATTATGAAATTTGGTATATATATATATTTTTCCACGGTGAAGGTTAGTATAATATGCTTATTGATTCCACTCGCCACCAGGTGCCGCTGCCGAAGGCCAACACGAGGACCCGGGTAACACTAGGATGTGTTTTTACATTGTGGGTATCAAATCAAAGCTACTGATGAGTGCTTTAATACAGAGTATTTTTTAGATCTCTGAGTGACCAGGGTCTCGAGATATAGCCGAAAAGGTGGACCAAGGTACCCTTGGATATGTTTGTACAATATGGGTATCAGATGGAAGCTGTTGGTGAAAGCTTTTATGTGAAGTAATTTTTACTGCCCGTTTCCGGGATAAAGAAAGAAGATGGAGCTGGAGATGGAAGAGGAAGACCACTTATTATTAAAAATTAAAAAAAAATTTTAAAAAAATTTTAAAATGTTACATATACGCTTATTATATAAACGTTAATCTGAAGTCAGTTATAGTGAAAAATTCATTGTATCATTGCCGGCATGATTGGTGATCGTTTCCTTAATTTTTTACAGAAAGGTTATGCTAATATGACGTATTAGTATTACGTATTACGTATTACCTGTGTACTCACAAATATAAGGTTGAAGCAAATATATGTCAGTTTTTTTACTTCGCCTGGAAAAGTTTATATAAATTTAAGAAGAGTAAATAGAACTTATTTTATACCAGACTTCACGCAAAAAAGTAATTTGCACCTGAACACATAGCCGGGTTAAAGCGGGAGGGAATAGAACAGTTCTCTTCTCCTTCTCCGCTTTTTCGCACACGTAATTGTATGGGATGAGTGCACGATGGCACATAAAAAGTCACTGGAAGCGCTTGATAGGACATTACGAGATTTTCGTAGTAAAAATGAAATGTTTGGTCGTGCCTTAGTGCTGCTGGCAGGTGATTTTAGACAAACACTGCCTGTTATTCCTCGAGCAACTGTAGGAGATGAATTGGCTGCATGTTTGAAATCATCATATTTGTGGAGACATGTTCAAACACTCAAACTAACTACAAATGTACGTGTTCTAATGCAAAATGATCCATCAGCTGCTGAATTTTCACAGCAATTATTGGATATTGGAAATGGCAAAGTTCCTGTCGATAATTTAACTTGCTTAATAACTTTACAACCAATCTTTTGTCAAATAAGTTAAACGAAAGAACAGTTAATTCAAAGTATTTTCCCAAATTTGCCTCAAAATTACAAAAATCACGATTGGCTTAGTGAACGAGCCATCATGGCTGGCAAAAATAAAGATGTGAATGAAATGAATGCGGCTATTTTGGCTAACATACCAAGTCCAGAACAAACATATCGATCCGTTGACACTGTTACAAATCAAGATGATATTGTAAATTATCCCACTGAATTTTTGAATTCAAACGTCTTCAATTTTGTGTTCGCCTTACATTCGCGATTACTATTAATAAGTCACAAGGCGAAACTTTATCAATTTGTGGTATTGATTTAGAATACCCATGTTTTTCTCATGGCCAACTTTATGTTTCATGCTCAAGAGTTGGTAAGCCATCGGTATTGTTCATTAATTCAACAACGCATGGAAAAACGAAGAATATTGTATACCAAAGAGCATTACAATAAAAAAAGTAATAAAGTAAATCACATCAAACGTTTTTTAATTGCTACTACTATTTGAAACTTCTTTCATTACTATTCATGCGCGAGAATTTTTATAAAATACACACAGTATTTTTCGGCTTAATTTAATTAATTAATTTAGATTTTTTTAAAAACGACCAGCGGAACGGGCGGGTTTTCGCTAGTCTACTTATACATTACACACTTACCACTCCTTGTCCATAATGTAGATGCGCTATAGTCACGAATATCGTCAACGCCTGCACAATCCAACATTCCATATCGACGCTTATGTCGGTGCCCAGCAATTGCTCGTACCAAGGAAAACAGCAGACACCAACTGTAGCCAACAGCGGCCACATGAGTATATTGAAACCATCGCAGCGTGTGTCGGACATTTGCGCCACTATCAAACGGCTCTGTATGCGTAGCAGAGAAGAGTGGAGAATATTAGATGACAGATAATAAAAATTAATACAATAGTAAACGAACATAGCGAGTGAGAATACTAGACTACCAGAGATATTACAAAATAACAGATATTTGAAAATAAATACCCATTGAAGAATATGACGCGCCACCAACGACTCACTCATCAACACGGCAGTGAAGTCATTAAACGTGAAAGTGGCACTTGAGTGAGCTGAAAACGGCATTGTCAGCTTAAAAATGTGAGCGTCGTTATTTTTTAGTGACGAACTGGAGAGTACACGTTAAGAAAAAGGATGCTATTGGCTGATAATTTTGTAAGGGATGTGGGGTATCAAAATTAGAGTTCATTAAACTGGTACTCTTGTAGGTATTTATTGAGTTGTATTCAGTGAAAAACCATTTTAGAAGAATTTTATTTGCGAGCAGATTCTGCAATTCATTTGTGCATGAATTTCATAGAAATTTTCTGGCAACTGTATTGAAATTCACTCAGAAATGAATAACAGAACCTACCCGATTGCTTAGCTTTTCTTATATAAGCAAATATTCCAACTTTTTTGCCGCCATATTCATTGTCAGTAAATACCTGAGGGAGGCCTGCTTTAGGAGGTAGAAAAATCGATATTTTTCTCTTTAAGCGATTCGTAATCCATTTGAGAATTACATACATGCAGAGTCCAATACTCAACTATTAATTAGCGGGCGCATTTGAGAAAAAAACGAATGAGTAAATTATCTGCTACTATTAAAGCTTTTTTTTAAATTTTCGTGTAAATGTGTGAACAAAAAATATTAAAAACAAAAACATAATATATATAATATTATATATATTTTAAATGTTTGAAACAAATTTTAAAAAGATAAGTTACAATAAATATTTGAAGAAAATATTAAAAAAAGATTTAATGAATGAAAAAAAATTAAAAAGGAAAGATAAATGCTTGAAAAAAAGTATTAACAAAATTCTTTTTTAAATGTATGGCATATGCATTAAAAATAAAATATTAAAAAAATTGGTAATTGTGTAAATACAAAAAAATATAAAACAAAAGTTTAATTTAAAAAATTTAATTTAAAAAAAAGTACAAACAAACGTTCAATGTTTAATTTTTGAAAAACAAAATTTTATAATGTTTGAAAATAAAGGTACAAAAAAAAAGTTCAATGTTTAATTTTTGAAAACAAAAATTTTATAATGTTTGAAAATTAAAGATATGTTAATGTTTGAAAAAAAAAAATTAAAAAATGTTTGGGAAATACATTAGAAATAAAATTTAAATGCTTGCAGAAAATATTAAAATAAAATATTTTTTATATGTTTGACAAAGATATTAAAAATAAAACATTTAAAAAAATATTAAATAGAAAATTTAAGTGTTTAACAAAATATTAAAACAAAGATTAAATGTTTGAAAAAAATATTAAAAATAGTACATATTTCTTTGTATTTATATTTTATATAATATTAAAAATAATGCATGTTTTTATATTTAAAAATAATACATGTTTTTATATATTATATTATTTTTTAATATTTTAATGTTTTTTTTTTAATGTTTTATGTCTAATGTTTAATTTTCGAAAAAATATGTTTATTATTTGAAGAAATATTAAAATAAGTACTAAAAAAATGTTTAATGTTCAATTTCTAAAAAATTTTAAATGTTTGAAAAAAATTTTCAAATATTTGAAAAAAATAATATATTTAAAAACAATTAAATGTTTGAAAAAATTAAATAGTTGAAAATATTAAATTTTTGAAAAAAAATAATAAAAAAACATATTTAAAAAAATAATAAAACATATATAAAAAACATTAGGCTTTTAATACCAAATCGACATGCATTTTTTCTAAATAACACACTTCCAAAGTTTAATTTTCGAAAAGAAACAAATTTTAAATGTTTGAATAAAATATTAAAAATAAAATATTTAAAAAGAACAATATGATAAACTTTTTAATGTTTAATTTTTCAAAAAAGGAAATTTAAAGGTTTGAAAAAAATATTAAAAAAAAATGAATGTTTACTTTTCAAAAGAAAAATTCTCTGAAATATATTTAAAAAGAAATTAAATGTTTGAAGAAATTTTAAACAAAATTTTGTGTTTGAAAAAGCATTACGAAATAATACTACAAAAAATGTTTAATGGTAAATTTTTGAAAAAAAAAAAATTTTATGTATAAAAGCCAAAAAAAATCACATTTGAAAAACTATAAAAACAACTATTAATAAAATGTTTGAATAAAACTAAATGTGTGAAAAAAATAAATGTTTGAAAAAAATATTAAAAAACATATTTAAAAAAATATAATAAAAAAGTTACGCTTTTAATACCAAGTCGACATGCATTTTTATCGAAATAATACATTTCTTTTTTCAATCCTCCAAGAAGTTTAAATTTTTGGATTTTTTCCATATTTTTTAGCTCACACAGGAGAAAAAACCTGCAACAGTTAAAACTTTAACCAACTTGGAGAGCTCAATAAATTTCTCCTAAAAAAAATTAAAAAATTGTGAAGAAACGCTTTTTGATACTCTTAAACTAGGTTGTCCCCTTAAAGTCTAAAACAGCGAAAGTGCCTAAGTCGCGCTCAAAATACTTTATCAGCAAATTATGAGTTCCTAGATATACACCTGGGAAATAAGTATAGTAAATCACATTATATGCGATCGAAATGGCTGCATTGCGTACCATAATTTTTTCAAAAAAAGCGAATACAAAACCGTAGAATTCGGAAAAAAAGTGTGTGGAATTTTTCTAGTTTTTGCATAAGATTTGAAAATTTGATTTATGTGATTTTTGTTAGACAATGAACTATATTTCTGTACCAAAAAAAATAAATAAACTTGCAAAACTTAAAAATAGTCAAAACTGGCTCGAATGTTGATGTGCTATACTTAGTCGCGCGCTGTACTTAGACTAATTGTGAGCATAGAAAAGGGCGTACTTCATGATCCGAAAAGCGTGGTTAGATTATTGATCATAAAGAATGAGTTTTGAATTTCTCCTTGGAGGTTATAAAATGTATGACTAACTTTGACTATATAAAGAAATAAATTACTTGTTTGATTACTTCTCGCAATGCATTTCAATGCTTATATCTTTTGCAATTTCATTTTTTTTTTTTTTGTTGTTTTCTTAGCCGTAGCACTCACTCCGTTTTATCACATCCAGACATTACAATCACACAAAAAGTTTAAGCCTCCATCAAATATAGCGAACGCTTAAGAGATATGCATTCACACGCACATCCACAACGAAACACATAAAAGATATCCACTCACCGCAATATTGGAAAATAACGTTCCGAAGAGCACGAATAGTATGCGCGGCGACAGATCAACGATGCTATTACGCGAGAAAAAGCACCAAAATGTGGTGATTGCGAAAAGCCACAAGAAGGGGAAGAGCGGGCGCACCGCCTCCATGAATGGACGCATTTTGCCGGTTTTATTTTTGTATGATCTGCAAAGAGGAGGCATAAGAGTTTTAATACTTATATGTGTGTGCACAGATAGACTATTAGGTTGTGTTGTTTATGTAGTGAATGAGATTGCAACGATTTTTGTGTTTTTTTTTTTTCACTTTATTTTTGTTATAAATGAAAATATTAGTAAATGGAATTTTATTTCATATAGCAAAACTTTGAAATTTATTAAATACTTACAAGTAAATATTTTTGATGATAATTGGATGGCTGCTTATCATGCTCGAAGTAAGTAAGACAATGGCAAATATATGTGCCATACTGATGCCTAAAAAGGGGCGTGCATGCCAAATATTGGGACCGACGAGGGTAGTGAAAAATAACATCAAGCTTACGCCCTGTGGAAAGAGAGGCGAGAAATCGGTCAGTGAATTTTCTTTGAAGTGTTATTAAAAATTATTTAATTATATCTTCCTGCTTCTGCAATAAATAAAAAATATTAGGAAAAATTACACAGTGCAACAAAATGATTTGTATCCATAGAAATACCAAAGTTTTTTCTGTTTTACTGATAAAATAAAAACTAACTAACCAAAATTTATTAATATCAGACATAGGTTTGGCTGATTTCAGATACGGTTTTTGCCCTAATGCACCTGAATTTCATATAAATCAAAACTGTAAGTTTTGTGGTGGCATAAAATGAAAAAAATATACGAAAATTACTGATACAAATATTTGATAAAGTGCGTACCAAGGGAAGCCAAGGGAAGCCAAGTCCTTCTCCACCTGATCTTTCCAACGCAGAGGAGACCTAACTCTTCCTCTGCTAGCACCAGCTGGTATCGCATCAAACACTTTCAGAGCCGGAGAGTTTGTACCCATTCGGACGACGTGACCCAGCCAACGTAGTCGCTGGATCTTTATTCGCTGCGCTATGTCTATATCGTCGTAAAGCTCATACAGCTCATCGTTCCATCGCCTGCGATATTCGCCGTTGCCAACGTGCAAAGGTCCAAAAGTCTTGCGCAGAATTTTTCTCTCAAAGACTCCAAGCGACGCTTAATCGGATGTTGTCATCGTCCACGCTTCTGCGCCATATGTTAGGATGGGCATGATTAGAGCCTTGTAGAGTGTTAGTTTTGTTCGTCGAGAGGGGAGTTTACTACTCAATTGCCTACTTAGTCCAAAGTAGCACTTGTTGGCAAGAGAGAAAACGCCCTTAAAAAACAGCTGCTATTCAGCTGAGTTCTACCATTTTTCAGCTATTTCACTCGGCTAGCACACTTTCATACTATTCTCAAATGGCTAATGAAATAATTTTTTTAAGCAGATTCCGCTTGCTTCGTCCAATGTCAATAAGATTTATGTAAGGAACGCCATATGCGCCTTTTCCCTCGATAGATTTTCTACTGGGTTCAAAATTCTACTTTAAGCTGAATTGGATATAGAATTGTTGATTAAATACTGAAGATCGCCACCATCGTGCTTCTAAATCCATTGGTATAGTATTTTTGAGAATATAGGGGTAGTCAGAATTTTAACAAAATTTCATGTTTTTTTTCCATTTTCTTAAAGTATAATATCTTAGAAATTTTGTGTGAAAATTTGAAGTGAATCCGACAAATACTTTTCGAGTAATTCAACAATTAACAAAGAGCGCTCGGGCGCTCCATAAATCCATAGAAAAACTTTAAATACGTTTTTCTCAAAACTATGTTTTTTGAACTGGTGATCACTGTAACTTGAAAACCGCTTGGTATAGTTCAATGCTAGGTGCGCAACTAAGTTCTTGCTGTTTTTGTGATGAAAATACAACTTTATTCTGAAAAAATTGTTACAAGTGAATCATTGAAAGTATTGCCCATCGCTAGCTACTATTTTTCCCCTTCTTTCTGGTAGATCTCATATACCGTCGCGGTAAAACTGTTCATCTTTTGAGGCTATCCACGGATCAAGCCATTTTTAATTTCTTCATAGGAATGGAACTGCTGGTTGGCTAGACCATGTCCCATCGATCGGATCAGGTGATAAGCCGAAGGCGCAACATCTGGACAGCGTCTAGTGTTTTTTACGTGAGTTCCTGCTGGCGACAGCCCTAACCCACGGTACCCAAAGGCACACGGATCAAAACAATGCGTTGATCAGCGCCCCAAAAATGCCGAAGCATTTAAGGATACCAATTGGCAGTGTGGCATGGACACACTAACCACCTTGGTAGGGCTCGAGGCCTACCCAAACCTCTGCCGTTCTGAAGGTCCCGGCACCTGGTTACAATGCAACTCTACATCGAGCCCAGGCTCTACCCGCGCTTTAGGTCTTAACCACAGCCACCACGAAAACCTCCCCGAAGGGCCGTTCCCAAGCACAGGTCAGAGCGAACTCTGAGGGCTCCTGTTCCCCGTGGTACTGAGTTAAGGTCTCCGGTAAGACATCGTACCCGAAGACACTGCCAGTTGAGCACCCATACCACTCAGGCACTGGTAAACCTAGATTTTAGTCGCCTTTTACGACAGGCATACCTTACCTCGGGCATATTCTAACCCCTGCACCGCTGGGGGGAGGCAACATCTGGACAATATGCCGGGTGGGGTTGGATTTGGCAGCGTGAGGCCGAGCATTGTCATGCTGTATAATGACTTTTTCATGCCTCTCTGCGTATTGCGGTCGTTTGTTTTGGCTTGGTTTTAACTCCAACCTGGTCCCCCCAAATACATAGCATATCCTTCGCAGCGTGAATATTCGGCCGAGGCGACGACGTAGAAGCATGACAGGGCAGTCCCCATCGTCAACATTAAAATCATCATATTTGAAGCGACGGAACCAATCCGGGTACGTTGTTTGACTTAAAGCAGCATCTCCATAAACTTTTTGTAGCTCTCGATGCGCTTCGACTGAAAGAGGAAAATCAACACTCGAAGCAGTTTGTTTACCATATGTCTAAGCTTAGTTTATGCCGTTGAGGTTATGTTAGAATCGACTAGCACACACTGCTGGCGGCATCTATTGACAAACAGCGGGAACTTAGTTATAATTTCTCTTGTCCGACTGATTTTAGATGAATCTCCAAGATCTAGTGATAGTCGCCGCAAGGGACTTCTGGAGACTCGGGCTCCACACAAACAGCGATAACTTTTATAATTATTAATTAGTTTTTGGGTAAAGTCAAGTCGAAACATGATGTATTAATGTTATGTTTTTTTTTTTGTAAAAAAAGCAATTGACTAGCAAAAAAAAAAATTATTGAAAATCGTCATTTTTCGAGCCTCTGACTACCCCTAACCTCTTAAATAAATATTCCGTTATCATAGGTATACAGATAGTGTATGAGAAGCAGCGGCAATATGCAGAACTCAAAAGTAATTTTAAAAACATAAAAATGGCAAAACTACTCTTTACTATTTTAAAGTGATTCACCTATAGCCATTTCGTTTACACCCCATTTCAGCGTATCCACTAACTCTGAACGCCCAAACCCATTCCACTCACATTTGGGGGACTTAAAAAATAATTTCCCTCCTTTCACATTTCCATCGCCCAAAGCAATCACAACTGCATGGGTGCACCACATACAACCACATATTTTACGTGTATGAGTCTTTTTGTTTCTGTATTTTCATGATAACTTACCCACATCGTGCAATCGTAGCCCCACGGCAAGAACATAACTCCAGTGTTGTACTTTTCGACATGTGTCAAATAAAAATTAAGAAAAACATTCCATATAACGAAAAACATTTGAATCGGCGGCAAATCTTTAGTGCCAAATAGTGAAAACATATAAATGGGTATCAGCACAGCTGAATAGGAGTCCAGGCCGTGGTCGAAGAGCTCGCCGAGCGGGCCGCTGGTGCCAGTACGCCGTGCTTGCTTGCCATCCATGCCATCTGTATGAGAAAAGGAAGCGGCGAGCAAAAGAGAAAAAGGGGAGGGTTATAAACGAATAATAAAGCTATGCAAAGTGGTTAGCGCTCAAAAATATGCAATAAAAATTTCGTCTACTCGTACATGTCTGAATGCGCGCGTACTCAATTTAAAAGTTTTCGCCATTGCCAAATTACCGGGCATATTTAAACAAGTAATATACAAACAGGTTGGCTTCTAGTGATGATATTTGAGCGCAACTTTACCTTTTCTCTAGCAAATGTACCTGAAATCATTACTGCGGTAATGCGGTTATGCTGTACTGCAGTGGTTGAGGAATTTATATGGGTTTTTGTTTTGTTTTTAATTATTTCATTGGGCTGAATTTGCGTGGATTACATAAAGTACATATACGAGTAGAAAAGTGGAAACTTTTTATAAAAAATAAATGGTTATATATTTATGGTTATGTATGGGGTCGTAAGTACGACGTTAAATTTTATAAAAAGAAACATTTAATCACAAAAATAAAATTAATATTATTGGATTCATTTATTTCGATATCAAGAAATTGCTCAAGAAAAAAACTAAAAACGCAAAATTTTCTGCCACTATATCAATAGAAATTATTTACCAGTAAAAAAAAGAAATTTAATTCACAAATCGAACGCACACCATGCGGTGAAATGACATCACCTCAAAATTTTATCCAGTTTTACCTATTCTTCTTTTAATTTTTATTATTTTTTTCACATAAAAATACTACTAATTTTTTAACAAAAACCACTTAAATCCCAAACTTCTTTCAACAATTAGATATATTCCACCAACTTTTCATCACAGTTCCATGGATTTTAATTAGAGTTGCTCGATAAAGTTTTTGCATGCCATTTTAGCTTGGGTATCTGAGACTTATGTGGGGCACAGCACTGCACTATGCTGATTTTCCTTACATTTGATTGTAAGCGGATTATGATTTCTCTGTAATCCATTTGCTTTTCATTCAATTAGCGTTCTTTGAGGTGGTTTTGATAAAAGAAACGCTACACCACATTCTCTTCTTACTGCTTCCGACTTTAGCGAGAAAATTAATTTTAAGCCTTCTGCTGTCTGCCTTTGGCCTTAGTCGTTTTTAGCATCGTTCTTATGGTTCCAAATCGTGTGCCTGATTTCATGCAAAAGTTCGCAAACTGCATCAGATGCCGCTGTTTTTCTTGTGGTTGAGGGGCACTGTCTCACCCCATGCAACCAAAATGAGGTTAGTCCAGAGAGATGTTCGTAACACATGCAACGAAGCGAATGCTAGGGGTGCTTTGGAACACCCTTCTACTTTGCCACTGTCCTGCTCTTTATAGGACACGTCAAATGTGCCTAGGATCAGCATATTTTTCATCCTTGAATTGTATTGCTGACAAAATGCTGAACGTTTTATACATTTTTTATATGTATTTTTGTTTTTTTATATGTTTATTTTATATACAATATATTTTTAAATATTTTGTTAATATATTTTTTAAAAATATTTTTATATTTTTTTATATGTTTATTTTATATATAATATATATTTTGCATATTTTTTTAAATATTTTTTATATATTATATCTTATATTTCCTTCCTGTATTTTCCGGTATTGCCCATTTTCTCCAAATAAAAAAAATGATGCACTACACCTAACAAATATAGTCAAAACTTGTCAAAATGTTTAGCTGCTACCCCTTTTGTCGCATGCTGCACCCATCCTATGAAATTTGAAGTCACCTTTTTTGCAGGATTTAGGTGAAAAATCTACCTTCTTAAAAATGATTTTTTTTTTTTTTTAATTTTGAAAAGTCACCTTTTTTGACCGATTCTCGCATATTTAGGTGAAAAGTTTACCATTTTTTTACAATTGTTTTTTGTTTTCTGGTTTTTAAAGTGCTTTTAATAAAGAAAAAAATATCTCGAGAAAGCATTTCGTTTGTGACCTAAGCCTTTATATCTTGCGACCACAGCGATATTTAAATAAATTAAATAAAATAATATTAATCTGCTTCCAGTAGAAAATTGGCTAAAATAGTAATCACTAATTTTCACAATATCAAAATTAAGAGAGAAAAAAAATGTATATATGGCACTCGCAAACCAGCTGGAATTGACAAGTACATTGACACAGTTGCCACTGCAGCCACGAAATTGCCAACTCACTACCGCGAAACTTACCTAAATTGTAGTAAAGCAAAATATTAATAGCCGCCACTGACCAAACCCAATGCGGTACTGTGTGTTCGGCGTTGTTCGCTCCCTGAAAATCCCAGTCGTAATATGCAATTAAAATGAAATTGACCACGGTTAACAGGAAGCCGGTGAATGTGATGAGATTCGGAGCGAGCCATTTCGGTAGGAACTGCAATAAAACATTTTGCCAGCGCATTTGTAAGTATATTCGACAATTTGCATACACACACGCATACATACATACATTCGAATAAGTTGGAGTGACTAAGTGTGTGGTGGTAAGTTACTGCACGCGCGTGTGTTTTGTTGCTGCAATACTTGTACAAAATTTTACAATTACAACAGATGCGGCCCGATTGCAGCAGGGGCCAAGCTGACCCGCAATGTACACACACACACACATATACACTACACTTAGGGAATTGCGGCAACGGTTAGATTCCACTTTTAGGTGGTGCTGCTACCCAAGTGTCGGAAAAGCACACAACTTAAAAGTATGGACTATTTAAATAGCACTGAATCCTTTGCGCGCAAACACACACACACCTAGAAACCACTGCTTATTAAACTTTTATGTGACTGTATGCGCATATGTGTTTACATATGTTTGTATGTACGTAAGCACTTTGACACAAAGATAGCTACAGTCAAAGGCTACACTTCACTAGAAAGCCCTGCGTTTTCGACTTACCTGCACACACCAGTTCCAAAACGGATGCATAACATAGACGCTGATGTAGCCCGTGTCGATGCTGTTGTACTGAAAACAAAAAGAGGATGAAAAGATATGAAGTTTCGGGTACATAGCAGCGGAAATAAGAAGTCATTAAAAATGTTGTGGAAAAGCTGAAAATAATTATAGGTCCGAAGAGTGAAGAGGCGCTGTGCTATTGGGAGCAGCAGCTGAAATAACGTGGTTCAATTAATTTTTTAACACATTTCTGTAGCACCCTAGTGGGTGTTGCATTATTGAATAGCTGAAGTAATTGAATTTTTCGATAGCAGGTATACAATTTGAAGTCAACAGCGGCACTGCACAATTGTAGGTTGAGGTACTTCGTGCCGGAAGAGGTAGGTACCACCTTGGTTAAAAAGTTCCCGGAACAACCGCCAGGTGGAATTCTAAGTCAACTGATTAAGGAAATCAAATTGCCGATGAATTGGCCAACTGCGGATCAGCGCGGTTACCCCACAAGGGGCCAGAGCCAATAATCGGAATCAGTTCTACAGGTATCACGAATTGGATGAGCGTTGATGTATGCAATATACATAAACAGCGATGGGCAAGTCTAGCAAATATTTTTTAATTTAGCCGTTTCTAGCCTCGTTCTTATCTTCTATTGTAATTTCCAAATCGTGTACTTGATTTCATGCTATAGTTCGCCAACTGTATTAGGTGCCGATGTTTTTCTTACTAGTTGACGTTGCTATAATATTGGGTATGAAGGCTCTATGCTCAAGTTTGAAGTTTCTTAAAAATCACGTGAATTTTGTATACACTTTTTTATATATATTTTATATTTTTTCCATTGCGCATTCTCTCTAAATAAAAAGATTGATACGCAACACTTCAACAAAAATAGTCAAAACTGGTCGAAATATTGAAGTGCCATCACTTTGAAATTTGAAAAGTCACATTTTCTTGAACGATCATCGTATATTTAAGTGAAAAATCTACCTTCTAAACATCCTGCAGAACTGCAAAGTGCGTTGTGAGAAGCCCCAACAGAAAACTGTTGAGCTTCCTTTTACAACTTGGAAGAAAAAGCGTTTGGTTGATGGTCGGTATTATTACAGGGCACAACCCATGGGACCAGCATATGACCGCCATTGAAATCCTTGTGGACCCGGTTTGCTTGTCTTGTTTAGAGGAGGCGGATAGTACCGCGGATTTTATTTGTGAGAGTCCTGCCTTTGTTGGAGCGAGTTTTGGGTTCCGATGTCATGAGAATGAGTAACATTCGTTCCTTCAAACTCGAGGACATTTTCAGAGTTGGCAAAAATCTGGAAATTTTTCACAGCGCTAGCTCTACCTCTTGCTGTTTTTATTCCATCCTATCCCTTTCTTTCTGTTACTTCTCTCTTTTCCTCCTTCACAATCTGTCCTTTTACTTTCCAAAGCCCTGAATACAGCTTGAATGTAAGCTTTTTGCCTGAGTGTTTTAGGAGTTACCAATCTTTCGGTGCTTCCTGGCTCGCCTTGTTCAAATTTCAATTTCATTTCAAGCCAGCTGATTTGAACTTTTTTGTTATTTTGCCACATCTGTGATTAACATTCATCAAAGGGCGCTGAATCTCATAGCTGATAGGGACTATTATATGGACATTGTGAGACGTTTACGTGAAGCAGTTCGCCAAAAAAGAAAGGATTTGTGGAAAAACAACTCGTGAATTTTGCAACATAATAAAAAAGTACCCTCGCACAGTGCCATTATTCTCTGTGAATTATTGACCAAGAACGAAACGAGTACCATTCAACAGCCATCGAATTCGATTAAATTTTTTTCTGTTTCATCGGCATTTTAACAGCAAAGGAAGTAACAGGGAAGTAATAGAAAAACCGAAGACGGCTAAACCGAATATAGTGTTCCAGAAATGTTGCGAGAGTTGGATTAAACGCTGGCAGAAGTACATCACAGTTGATGGGGAGTGCTTTGAAGGCGATAATACCACTTTTGAGGAATAAATTTGTATTTTGAATTTTCTGCATATATTCCGGAAACTTTTTGATCCAGGTGTTGTACATCATACGATGAATGCTTTCTTTGAATACTTGCGATAAGAGGCACAATTGTAAATACCAAAAAATTGAAAATTGTATACAAAAATTGAATATGGAATGAATGTATTAATTAGAAAGGAAGTGGGCCTGGTAAAAATAGTGCACTTTTCTTTTACTTTTAGTATCATTTCATCAAATGAAACAGTGTAGCAGGTTGGCTGGTTTGGGAGGCCAAGAGAAAGCCTCAAAAAATCAAACTTTTATCAGTTCGCCTGCGAGTTTCTTAAAGTAAAAGTTTCGATTAAAGCGTAACGGTATTTTACATATCTGAAAGGTAATCTTCATCGTACGACGTAGTTGCTCTTATTTTCGGCTCTTTGTATGGAATTGTACCAGGTTGTCACAATACTTAAAATAAAAATAGTCTTTAACAAGAAAAAAGAGAACTAATTTGACAAACGAATGCCGGGAAAAAATGTGAAATGAACAACAGTGTTCGTTGAATCGACGAATATTACCAGTTAAGGATTAAACATTTAAGTAATTTTTTTTATCAAAACTATAAAATAATACTAAAAATTCTGGTGATATCGAAAATGTGTTGTGTATCAAATAAGGGGGTATACTGATTGAGTACCTGATATTTTTTTTGTTTTGCTTTTATATATATTAAAAATTCTGTGACAAATTTTACAATGCATACGGCGAGAAAAAATTCGCAGAAAAAGTTTTTTTTTTTTGCTTTTGTTCGTATGCATTGCTACTCATAAATTGTACTCAGTTTCGTGGCAAATTTAGCTGGTTAACAATGGAGTGGGGAGCTAAAGAAAATCGCAGTGCAGTGGTTGCAGTACCAAATGTGGTAGAACTACAAGTTCGATTTACGAATTGCTGAAAAAACTTAATATTTCGAGAATGTTTGATAGACAGAACAAGAAGGGGTTTCCCTAGCGTGGTTCGAACGGGTGCAGCCATAGGAGCCGTTCGAGAAAGAATTCGCAGAAATCCCCTTGGTAAGCAGAAAATCATGGCCAGGGAAAAGAATGTATCGACCATATCCATGTCAAGACTAATTAGAGATGATCTCCACATGAAAGCCTACCATCGCTCAACTGGGCATCTTCTGACAACGGGCTTGAAGAAAATTAGACCCGACAGATGCAAGCAGCTTCTTCGCGCTCAACGGCCATGAAAGTAATCTTTTCACAGATGAAAAAAAGTTCACTGTTGAAGAAGTTTTTAATAAGCAAACAACAAAATCTATGCTAAAACTTCTAAAGACGCAAAAATTTTGTCCAAGGGTTCAACGAGGCCACCATCCAGCCTCCGTAATGATTTGGTGCAGGTGTGTTGTAAAGGCGTAACAGCTCTTTATTTTTGCGAAAAAGGGGTTTAGACCGAGACAAAAGTGTACTAGGAGGATGTTTTAGAGGGCGTAGTGAGAAGCAGTTCAGCAGTACTCTCTTTAATGGAGACCTTTGGATCTTCCGACAAGATTCCGCTCCAGCCCATAAGGCAAAAACAACCCAACAGTGGCTAAAAAACAATATTCCTGGGTTCATAGCCACAGAAGATTCGCCGTCTGAAAGTCCAGACCGGAATCCATTGGAATACAGTTTGTGGCCAGAATTGGAAAAATGGCCTGTCGAAGACCTCACAGAGTCTCAAAACAATCTTTGGTTTGAGCAGCGACGTCAATGTCCATGGAGACCGTGCGTGCTTCAACAGCTGGACGATCTAATCGTTTGAAGGTTGGTGTAAAAGCAAATGGTGAACATTTCGAATGAAAATTTAAAAGTTGTTTTGTTAATATTAACTTGATTAAATAAAACTAACTTCATTAAAAAAGGATTATAATTTCATATCTATAACAGACTTAACTTGTAGCAGAACTTATGGCGGGACTAAGTATATACTTATATATATAATTGGCACTTAGACCCTTTTTGGGTGTTTGGTCGAGCTCATCCTCTTATTTGTGACGTGCGTCCCGATGTTGTTCCACAAATGGGGGGATCTACAGTTTTAACGAACGGCAAATGGTTTTTTACGAGGAGCTTTTTCATAGCACAAATATACTCAAAGGTTTGCTATTGTCTGCCGAGAGGCGCCCGCTATTCATTCAACCATTTTTACACTTCCGAGTGGTAGTCAAGCACCACCCCATTCGGCTACGGCGGCCGCTCTACATACATGCATTTATTGCTAATAAATGCTAATGCAAACAAATTGCTAACAAGAAAGGCTTAATCATATCTGATTAGCAGCAAACAATCCAATGCGATTACATTGACTACAACATCTGCTTCATCAAAAAGGGTTTAGCATTACTGCCACTTGAATTAAAAAAGTTCAATTGCTAATATAATTTTTAAGTCGTTGCAGTAAAGGTAGAAAAGTACACTTAGATCACGAAAATCCGCTTTATCATCAGGCATTAAAGGAAAAAAAGTTTTTTTATTTCAGAAATATTATCGACTGCGTAATAAATATTGCAAGGGGAGCTTTATATGCATGAAAGTCAATTTGTCAGTACATCAGCGCTAATAAATTCATAGGATGGCAGAGACAATTGGGTGGAGCTAGCAAGCACGCACATCACAGCGGGTTTCGAACAATTATTTCACAATTTTATGCTATTCGCTATTAAGCTATTCGTTCTACTCAGGCACTTCAAACGGATAGTCACGCAAACAAAAAAGTAAATAAATGAAATGTATGTGGGAATATCACTAGATAACAGTACTATTTTATATAAATAAGTCACTAGTTAGTAGTACTTGAATTGCATTAGGTTCAAATTATCGCGTTTATGCGGCAGGTGTTAAGCGATTTTTTCAAGGTCGGTCGCCGATCGACCGGCAAGAACAAACCAATGAGTGATTCACTGTTATGAAAATGCTCTTATAAAAGTTTTCTGTGATTCAAAGGCGTGGCAAAGAAATAAAAAATAATGACCCATGGAAGAAGAAACTCGGCCTAAACTTGCATTATTTGCAATGCGATGTTTATTTATTTACTTTTAGTCGTTTTTCGAAGGCTTAAGAAATATTGTAAATAACCAAAAATTTTTTCGATCTCCAATTTTTTGAACTCCTGAAGAATACTCAATTTAATGGGCCCATTTTAAGTGAAACCTTTGGCTCTAAGCATATTTTTTACATATACAACCATGAAACTCAAAGCTCCAAACTTTCTAAACAAATCACAAAAATGTATTTATTTCTTTTCATAACTCGATAAGAGATGAGATTCGGTTGAGATCATTGAGAGCGCGAGCAATCACGCGTTTCGGGAATAATTTGTTGTGTTATTACTTCTATAAAAAGGGTAGGAATTTCGAAGTTCTCTTCTTGGAACATTAAAGTTTATTCTTTCCAGAAGGGCAGCACAGTCGAAATCTCCTTTTATAGTGCCATATACAAAATATAAAGAGAGAACAGATCTTCTACTTTCTAGAGGTTTGAGATTTAAAAGCAGTAAACGAGCTTTATGTGATGGAGGAGGTTCGGTAAATCATAAAGACCGCTAAGCATATTTTAGAAAAACCTTTTGAACTTTCTCAATCCTATTGATTGAGATTTGATGATACGGCCACCAAATAATAGCGGCATACTCAAGATGAGAGCGTACGAAAGAGGTGTAAAGCATTTTAATGTGTATGGTCAGAGAGCTCCGAGCTATCCCGCCGAATGAAACCAAGCATCGCATACAAATTTGGAATGATAAAGTTAATGTGCTTCACGGATGCAAATTTCGTATCATAAATACCACCCAGGTATTTTGTTTGACCACCAGTCTGGAGGACATGGCTAGCAATACTATAGGAGCTTTCATAAATAAAACCCGATTTTGAGTAAGTGGCATGAAAGCATTTTTAATATTTAATATTTAAGCAAAGATGAGATCTAGAGCACCACGAATAAAGACTGTCAATCTCAGCTTGAAGATTCGACATATCATCTGTATGTATTAACAAGTTAGTTTTGAAGTTATCAGGGTATAAGAGAAACTGAGCATTAGTGAACAATGCGAACAGGAGCGAACTAACGATACTGACCATCGCACGGAAGGGTTTCTATGACACGCCATCAATAGAGATAACACTTACTTATGGGTTACATACGTCCAGAATTTTCAAAAAATTGATGTTTTTTCAATATTTCGAAAGTATAGTATATATAAAGCGGCCGCCGTAACCGAATGGGTTGGTGCGTGTTTACCATTCGGAATTCACAGAGAGGTCGTTGGTTCAAATCTCGGTGAAAGCAAAATTAATAAAAACATTTTTCTAATAGCGGTCGCCCCTCGGTAGGCAATGGCAAACCTCCGAGTGTATTTCTGCCAAGAAAAAGCTCCTCATAAAAAAAATATATCCGCCGTTCGGAGTCGGCTTGAAACTGTAGGTGCCTCCATTTGTGGAACAACATCAAGACGCACACCACAAATAGGAGGAGGAGCTCGGCCAAACACCTAACAGAAGTGTACGCGCCAATTATTTATTTTAGTACCTTAAGAATATACAGTGCAATTTTCATGCGGAAATTCCCAATATTATAGCTTCTACATTCTACCATTAACTAGGTAGAAAGCGGTTCGCGCGCTCCTGTAACTCAAATTTTAAACTCGTTTTTCTCGAAACTATTTTTTTCGGACGGTGTGCATGAAAACTCATACCTTTTTTAATATTTTTTGACGCGGTTTTTTTTAAATATTCGAAAGTGTTTCTCTATAGATTTGATTTTTGATACTTTTATTAAAAAAATGTATAAACATAATTAAAGTGTGACATTTATGACGTAATAAGTATACTTTGTTTAAAATGCCGTAAATTGCAAAATTTTTTAAAATTCAAAAATCCGGCTCGACAGACTACAACTTTATTTTACAACAAGCTTTTTAACTTTTTACAGATTCATCAACATTTCAATGAGAAATGACGCAGACCGTGGAGAAACTTTTTTCATTGTACTTTGTGGCGCGTGATTTTTTTATATCTAATGGACTATGAATAAGTTCGTGCGGTTTTTTTCGAAATTTGAAACTTTATTGACGTAAAATGGTTACAAATTTAATATTCAAAATATTGTCCATCGCTTACTACTACTTTTTCCCATCTTTCTGGCAATTCACGGATTCCCTTTGTGAAAAATTCGGTCGGTTTTGCCGCAATCCACGAATCGATCCATTTTTTGACTTCATCGTAATTACGGAAGTGCTGGTCAGCCAGGCCATGTTGCATCGATCGGAAGAGATAGTAATCGGATGGCGCAAGGTCTGGACTATACGGCGGGTGGGGTAGGACATCCCATTTGAGCGTTTCTAAGTATGTTTTGACCACTTGTGCAACATGTGGCCGAGCATTGTCATGTTGCAAAATAACTTTGTCGTGTCTATCGGCGTATTGCGGCCGTTTTTCTCGCAGTGCTCGGCTCAAACGCATCAATTGTCGTCGGTAGACATCCCCCGTAATCGTTTCATTCGGTTTCAGTAGCTCATAATACACAACACCCAGCTGGTCCCACCAGATACACAGCATAACCTTCAGGCCATGAATATTCTGCGCCGACGTCGATGTTGAAGCATGGCCAGGGTATCCATACGTTGCCCGACGTTTTGGATTGTCGTAATGGACCCACTTTTCATCGCCAGTCACAATTCGATGCAAAAAACCCTTTCTTTTGTGCCGTTGAAGCAGTTGTTCGCATGCCATAAAACGGCGTTCAACGTCTCTTGGCTTCAATTCATACGGCACCCAATGGCCTACCTTTCGGATCATTCCCATGGCTTTTAAACGTTTGGAAATGGTTGATTGATCAACTCCCAAAGTTTTTGCAACCTCTTCTTGCGTTTGAGCCGGATCTTGATCGAGCAATTCCTCCAATTCGGTATCCATGAACTTTGGCGGCGCACCCTCGCGTTCTTCGTCTTCCAAGCCAAAATCACCACTTTTAAAGCGTGCAAACCACTTCTGGCACGTTCGCTCAGATAGAGCATGCTCACCATAAACTTCCACCAAGATACGATGACTTTCGGCTGCTTTTTTCTTCATATTAAAATAATGAAGAAGAATTCCCCGCAAAAACACATTATTTGGCACGAAATTCGACATTTTCAAGTGTGGTAAAAATATTGTTGTTTACGCTTCAAATAAAAAACTTATACTGACGTTTGTGCCTTACGACAGTAGCTCTCCAATGAATGTTTGGAAATGTGGATCGATGGAATAATAATCAAGTTACGCCATCTGTTGTAAAACCGCACGAACTTATTCATAGTCCTATTAATTTTCGTCATGAAAAATTAAAATAAATTTGTTTATAAAGTTTCAGTACTAATAAACCATGTATAAAATTGTTTATACTTATTTCTTTTGTTATCCCTTCTAAAAACAGTTTTTCTTTTAACGCGTTTTGAAGCTGCTGGACGTATTAACCCCTTAAATACGACTTATGCCATCGCAAAAAGATAGAGTGAAAGCCTAGGCAAGCTAGTTTATGAATCAGCAATTTAGGAGAAACTTTATCGAATCCTTTGACAAAATCTGTGTAGATGCAGTCGACTTGACATCCAGAAGAAAACGCTGAGATACAGTATTCACTAAAAACTACAAGGTTCGAAACTGTGGAAGGCCCCGTGACAAAACCATGTTGGTTAGATCAAACTAAACTTTTAACGGAGAAATAAATCTCAGCCTCAACTATGCATTCGAGTAACTTAGAAATATTAGAGGGCTTCGATATAGGCCTGTAATTCTAACTGTAAACATTTTCAAAAAATCTTTATTAACATTTCCAACTTTTTAATCAGAATTTCAAAAAACTGTTATCAATATTTTCAATTTTTTCTTCAGATTTTTTAGAATATTTCGAGGTATGGAGATCATTAGATTTGGTGTAATAAAGTGAAAGTTTGAAGTAGCTGAATAATCTCATTGAGTTTTTGTTTTGCATACGACGTTGAGAATTTTCTTCCATATAAAGCACATATGCGGAAGTAACACAAAAAAATTTGTAAAACTTGTCAATTCTATTCATTTGAACACAGGTGTATATATTTTTATTGCGCGTAATCAACATAAATTAGAGCTTAAAAGTAAAATATTTGTAGCAACCAAATCACAACAAACGAAAGAAGCTAATGCGCAATCATCCTGCTTACTCATCTTCGTATAAAAAAACTTTATTCATAAGCGCAGTCGCCGACACCCCGTATTTATATAAGTATGTCTATACCAAAATGTGCAAGTTATATCAAGCACTCAAGTCAGCCTTCAAAATTACATTTTATCAGTTCTCTAAATAAACTATACGTATGTACCTACTTGTCTGTTCTGTTCGTTATATAGTTTTAGTTTTTGGTGGACAGGGAAGCTACGGCCACGTAATCTATCAGCCTTGACTGTTACTCACTCTTACATGCTCTGCTAATAAAAATTGCGTTCTATTAAAGAACACATAATTTTACTCCATGCACAAATTTCAAATAATTACCGCACATCTACATCTTCTAATAGATTATGTTAAAAAAGTGTGTAAAAAGTCTGTTAAAATAGAAATTTAAATTGGGGACCGCCAGTTTCATTGTAAAAATCTAGCTGTCTTCGCATCACTATCTTAACATAAGCTATCATTTTGTAGCTTTTGGCAAGCAGTGGGAAGCTACGGACACTGCTACCAGAGGATCTGCTCTGTTACTTACGGTGGAGAGAATCCAATGCAATCTATCAGCCTTGACCGCTACTCTTACAGTCTCTGCTAATATGTAAATATGTGATTCTGTTAAAGAACACATAAATTTACCCCATGCAAAAATTTCAAACGAGCCTAAGCCTACAGCTACATTTTCTATAGATTATGTTAAATAACTCTGTTAATATAGAAATGTAAGTTAGGGACCGCAAATTTGATTGTTAAAACCTGTTGTCTTACCAAATTATGTTAAAAAAACTACTCTATGTATTAAATTGAAAATATAAGCCAGGGATCGCGAGTTTCACTGTTAATACTCGTACATAGCTGTGTTATCATCACTGCCTTAATAACAGCTGCTACTTTGTAGTTTGGCCGCCCTATTTTCATTTTACCGCGTCATTTGCATGTGCGAATGTAGCGGACCGATTTGCTTGATGCCTTTGAGAATGAAGGAATTTAATATAATATTTATTTTCTTGCACAGAAAATACATTTTTTTCTAATATTGAACATTCTTATTAATGCACTTACGAGTATTCCTAACAAGCAACACGTTTTTGTAGGATTTCTAGCTTCACAAAAATTATATTTATAAAAGCCTCGAGTTAAGTAAGTAAATAGAAATCGAATGCTGTATTATAACATCAATCGTACCAGTAATTTGGCACCATTGTTCGACAAATATCAAATCAAGTTTTATTGAAGTAAATTACGAACTGAAAAAAACACAAAAAAGTAAGATACGATTGGAGGCTTAACAATGAAAGATTAAGTCATAAAGTGCCGGCATAAGAAGAGGAGAAAGTGATTCGTCAGCTTTTAAAGCACATTTAATAGATGTGGGGTAAAGTAATTTTCTCTTCCACATTTTCAGTCTTGCACAGCAACAGAAGAAATTTTAGATTTTTTTAAGTCAGTGCTCGATTGTTTGTGCTGGAATATCTACTAAAGTGCAAGTTATCGAGTCTGTGAAGCAATGAGTTACTGCTAGCTGTAAAGCCAGAACACTGAGTTGGTGGGTTAATCGGAGCAAATGCATAAAAACATGTAAATGATAAAACTATGATAGTTTCTATACAAATTAAACGGCCCACAGTAAACAGCGCTCCAGTTATCTGTTTATATATTTTTATTATATTTTAAGTCAAGCGATTGGATTCAGACGGGGCAGATCTGAAAGGACTCAACATATTCGGTACCTGCTGGTGATGGAAATACTAAGTAGGAAATAACTTGACTTTGTTGAACACCAGCACGAAAGTCGGGGCTTATAAAATAGCAATCATTAAAAAAACAAATGCGCTGAAATTGCTGCTTTTAACAGAAAGAAAAATCAATCATTTGCACATAAATTCAGCTCAACAAATTTCAGCTGTGGCACTGTGATCCACATTAAAGCAATCACGAACGAGAAACTCAAAAGCATCCAAATGACCAAACAAAGAGAATAATGTTCTATTAAGTCCAAGTGTCTTGCCAGTGCATGCAAGCAAATCAGTAGAAACAGCACCTTCACAATTGGCGGCAAACGTGAGAAACTAGGCGACTAGGCGACTCAACAGCTCCTAAACGGAAGTGTGACATGTGACGCCCATCACTACATACGCACACATATTTAGTACGTACATGCCCACACACATTTGTCTGATTGCTGGCATGTGTTTGTGTGTGGTCAATGACATTTGCTAGCGAATGGGTGAACAGATCAACGGATAAGCGTTTTGAAGCGTGCACAAGCAGCCATCAAACACGAGCGTTATCACTTTGACTATTCATTCGTCCATTTGTTGGAAAATCTATGAATTCTATTTTTATGCATACATGTCTGTATGTAGGTGTGTGTGTGTTTGGTAAATAAATGTATGAAAAACAATACTAAGGTTGCAAGAGATTAAGCTGGCAGCCAGAAAAATAAAAACAAATACAAATACAAATAAAAAAAGAAGTCGTGTATGTATGTATGTATATATGTATGTAGCTTATGATTTCGACACTTGAGCGCGAATGTTCTGCAACTGTGTACATATGGATGTATGTATGTATATATAAACGTTATGTAGTATTTTTGAGCTCACTAATCCACTCATCCATCAGCCTTTGACGTTTTGATGCAACTAATTTGCTTGTTGTATTTTCATTCATGCAAATTCAGCAATAAAGCAATTTAAATTTAATTGCCAATTGTTGTAGCCATTGACTGTTATTTGTTGATTGCATTATCAGCGCTGCAGCGTAGGAAGACTGCTGTTATTTACATTTTACTGATAATCATTCTAAGCAATGCATGTAAGTGGTGACACAAAATCAAAGTCCAAGCACAACATTTCTAAAAATATTTTTTCTATAATAAAGAGTCGGTTTTAGGGCACTTGAAGTACAGATTAAGAAGCATCTTAGAATGGAATTGGTAAATAAAAATCGTAAGGAAAAACTAGTAGTTAAAGTGCTAAGCCATGTTTAGTGAACTCGAGGCTGTATGACTAATCAGAATTTTACCGTAGGCCGTTTACCAACCTTTTCCACCTACTGCGAACTTTGTTTACTGGTCTCGGATATATTCAAGTCTCATACTCAGTAACTATTTAACTCCCGATTTAAAAATAATCTCCTATTTGATTGCCACTCCTTGTAATTGTAAGTTAAAATTCCAAACAACAAGAGAAAATCCTCAATATTGATCCAGAACATAATATAAGTATATAGTTGTGATAGATAGTATGAAGAACAAATTATTATTTTAAAAACTTTCAGATTCCGATTAATTTTCGATAGCTCTTTTGTATTTGGTTCCGTCTATTAGAGTTCGTGTGTAATTCCAAAATAATTCTTATTTAATTCCGTCCAAGTTTTAAATCGCTCTAGGCTAAAACTACCTCCCATTGATTTTAATTGCGACAAACCCGTTAGATTGCTCCGGTATGATCTTCTTTGCCTTTTCTCTACTTCCTGAATAACAGAGAATAAATTATCCTTACCTAGGTCACTGAGTACAATTTTCAATTGTGTATCTGGTACTAGGCATGCTGAACCGATTTTTGGAGGTGTGGCCAATGTCAGACCGTTAACCGGCTCTCAGCGAATATGAAAGAATCAGCTGCTTGGCTAACGTAATCGGAGTCATGACTGTGGTTCGTTTACGAAGAAGTATTAGTGATATACGAAAAAAATCAACACAGCTTTTGTTCATGACTTCGTTTCCATCTTAAGAACGACTGTGGACTGAGTGTGTGAATAGGTGTGAAACAAGCGGGCAGAAATCGGCTGCCGTATTCTCTGTCATATTCTCTGAGATAACGCGTGACTACTGTCAAACTAACTACATAATTCTCTTAATATTCATTGATTCATTGATATGTCATCACTTTCGCGTCAACAACGTTTACAAATTGTATTACGAATATCGACGCTCTGTGAAAAGTGTTCATCGCGCGCTCAGTCCAACTTATGGTATTAGACCTATTTTCGTCTTAATGGCTACGCCAATAAGCAAAATTTCCGTATTTGAGCTGAAGAGCAACCGGAAGCGATTCAAGAACAGCCATTACATCCATTGAAAACAACCGTTTTGTGCGGCCTAAAGGCTAGAGCAACCATGGAACCATATTTTTTAAAGACAAGGCTTAATACCGAATGCCGGAAATCAAAGCCCCTGATCTCTACATACAACATTTCCAACATAGTTTCAACAAGATGGCACTACTTGCCTTACAACCCGTGACACAATGGATTTACTGCGTCGTTGTTTCGGTGAGCAATGTATCTGTCGTCTCGAACCAGTGGATTGGCCACAAATTCGTGTGATAACACACCTTTGGACTTTTATTTGTGGAGGTATGTAAAATCTAAATGCTTTGTGGATAAACCAGCTTTGAAGGAGACATTGGATGCCAACATTACTAAAGTTATTCGCGAGATACCGACCGAAGTCCTTGCAGCGAGTCATTCAAAATTGGTGTTTACGGCAGGCCGAATTACGACGCAGTTAAGGCCAATATTTGAAAGGATTCTACACAAAAATAATGAGATTTCCCAATCAATTTGAATTTTCGCTGTTTTATTTCAATTTAAAATCCGATAGCTCTAAATGAATCACCCGTAGAACTACGATAGGCGTACTAACGAGACATAGCCCAGTAGCAGCGTATGTTTATAAGAGAGGAATCTCGGACAGCGAGAAATCCAGGAAATGCTTAAGGGAAACTGTAGCGCATCTCCTTTGCGGATGTCCTGCGGTATTCTATATACGCCTAAAACATTTGGTTGTATCAAAGTTTGACGGATTGGAAGGCAGCTCAGCAGCAGGTTGGAAATATGTCCTTAAATACGCAATAGGCAACAGGCATCATGGACTATTTCAAAACTCATAACTAATGAACTCCATCTGGTATGGCTACCGAATCGGTATATGCATGGCTGCAAGTCAACCAAGTCAACCTAATATTGGAAATATTTGACCTTTTTAAATCGGCCGCCGTGGCCGAATGGTTGGCGGGTGCCCGGGCTCGAACCTCTGGGTATGAAACGTCAAATGATGACGCACGGTCGTCGAGTGAATGCCTGCCAAGAAAAAAACTTGGCATAAAAAACTGTCTACCGTTCGGAGTCGGCTTAAAACTAAAGGCCCTCCATTTGTGGAACAACATCAAGACATATATAAAAAATTGGAGGAGCAGCTCGGTCAAACACTCAATAAAGGGTGTAAGCGCCAATTATAGGTATATAAATTCCGTGAATTTTTTTTAGGTTTTCAAAATTTTTTTGGATAGAGCAATTCATTATGGACTACTAATTTAACTTACCTTATAACGTTCGAAGCCCTTCAAATGGGCCTCTGTTAAATATTTAATGCCAAACATTGTGGAATGTTTCTTAGTAGCGCCAAGGCAGCGTTGAATGCAGGAAAGAAGGATTCTGGTACTGAAGCTTGCGCGCTCGAATACTTTTCACAACGGAATGTTGGCTTGGAATGCTGGGGTTGACGCGGTTAAATTTTCTAAGCTATTAGACGAAGACGCGTAAAAGTATTTACTTCATTTCATACACTTCATTAAACTGGAATTAAAAAAAACAACTTTCGATTAAAGGTAATTAATCACTAACGCTTGGCTTAATTTGGATACAATTTATTTTTATTATTGATTTCCACTGCTCTTTAATCGGTATGTTGTGGGTGTAACAGTTTGTCATATACACTTGCAACATGCAGTTGCAATAGCTTTTACTTGCAAAATTTACTACGACGCTGCACAATTTCCACTCATTAATTAAACTATCGTTATTGTTGTTGTTGTTTTGTTCGCGTAAATTCACACGCTGCTTGTTACACACACACACACATGCGTATGGTAAGCGCATATGTATATGTTAATAGTATTTTTTTGTTCACACTTTTTTAATTTCCCCACTTTTTCACACTTTTGTCAACTGCTCACAGTTGTGCGACACTGTTTTTGTTGTTGCTTTTATTATTGTTCTGCTTTTTCGTACGTTGTTCACGCAGCTACGTTTATTGCCAGTTTCAAGCGTTAAAAAAATTATGTACATATATATTTAATTTCACGGCGTGTCATGACGTCCGTCATCAGCAGAAATTGTTCACAATTACAACAACCTGCTGACAGCAACCACCCGCTGGTGGCCAGCGTAAAAGGAGTCCTTTGAATGAAAGCAACGTAATAAGCTCGCTCACTAACACACACAGTCACACACAAGAGCGCATCCAACCACCCACCCACCCACATTTACTCAGCAAGTGTTGAGAGAAATCGCAATCGCTCATTGATTTCATTGGAGATTCTTCATTTCATTTGATTTAATTACCAATTTTCCACGCGTCAATGCAAAAGTCATAAAACGCCCAGATTACACGCAGCACCACTGACCGGCTATCACCAACACATACAATTAAATGAGTGTAGAAATATGTAGAAATGTAGTAACAGGGGAATGTAGTTCAGGGGAACGACAAAGCAGTGTGTCATACCTTGGTGCGACAAATGTTGGTGTGTATGTGCATATATGTATGTACGTGTGTGCAAGTGGCCTAATAGTCAGCCCAGCTACCAGATAATCAACTTTTACTACTTATTGCCGCGATTACAGTTGCTATTTTTATTACTGTTTATTTTCCACTCTGCAGTCTTTTTATCAGTTCATCTGCTCAGGCCACCGGGCATAGCCGTGCGGGTGCTCATTTGTGGCTTAGTCTAAGTGTTGTTATGCAAGGCCGATTTTTTGAACATTTCGTGCACATATTAAATTAAGTTGTTTCTATTGTACTAGCGAGGGATAATAACCAGGCTCAGAGTGCACCTCTGACATGACATAATTTCACTTAAAACCCAGCTGCTCATTTTCGAAAGCGTGCATACCTATACATATAAAACTGTGGATCCCCTCTAGCTCCAAGATATACGAGTATACCAAAAATTCAATGGGAAACGCGGCCTAAAACTTCAACGCCAGTTTTTTAGAATACATGGACTGAAAAGTCCTGGGCACAACACATAGAAGGTACTAGTTTTATGCATTCACCTCTTTTTTAGTTGGTACTAACCTTAAAAAGACAGCTGCTAAAATTTAATTATATTCGAATCATTAGTTCGTGAGTGATTGAGCTAAGAGTGGCGCTACTTTTGTTATTTTCAAAAATGGATCAAAAAGAATTTCGTGTTTTAGTTTCACACTTGGAAAGTGTTATGTGGACTCTGCTCCATCAGAAACAAACAATAAAACTATGGTTTGCTGACTTCAAACAGTGGGCGTCCAAATGTGGCGGTAACGCCAGAAAACATCAAAAAAATCCCCAAAATCGTTTTGAATGATCGAAAAGTGAAATTTCGTAAGTTAGCTGACATCGTAAAGATATCAAAAAACGCACTGGCTTTATTATGTATGAGCATTTGACTTTGAGAAGCTCTGTTGAAAGTGGGTGCCGCGTTTGCTCACTCTTTTGTTTCATCAGGCGGCGATAAAACCCCTCACAAAACAGTCGAAAACCTCCAAGATACCCATAAAATGCCGCTCATTTCTTAACGAGATGTCTAAGTAATTTCGCCTAAGGGTAACATGGATTCCTGCCCATCGCGACATTGAGTGTTAATGCAGAGCCTATGAGCTAGCGAGACTCGGCACCAAATTGACCGATGAGTACTTAGACAATGACATAGGCATACTCTTACAAACATGTAAACTACTTATCCTTGAGGAAAGCGTAAGAACAGCGAACGAAAGATGGCGTAATGAAACCACGTGAAAAATCGCCCTACAACTGTGGCTGACTCTCAATGGTAAACGCACAAAATCTCTGCTAACCCATAATAATCACAGTCCTACACACTGATTTCCGTTATAACGGGGCACTGCCTAATAGGTAGGCACGCCCAAAGGATGGATGTGCAAGCACACAGAAGTTGTCTAGATGTGGAAGAGGAATAGACAATTTCGCACCTTCTGTGCCATTGTCCTGCTCTATCCAGTCGCGGATTCACCGCATTATAGGTAGACAATTTTTCAAAGGATTGGAAGATCTTAGTTCTGCAGAAATCAGGGATATTCTAAAATTTTTGAAAAACATACACTGGTTTTAGGAGGGATGGGGAAAAGCTTTCCACGCGGCATCACAATGGGTTATGTGCCTGAGTGTGTCCCACAGGAAAACCGCTTTAACCTAACCTAACCTAACCTTGGTTTCATCAAGACAACGCACTGTTACAAGTCAAACAAAACATTGGCAAATCTGCATAAATTAAACTTTGAATTGCTCCCACATTCCCTCTATTCGCCAAATTTTTCTCCCAGCGACTAAGTGGCTGCCCACAGACCAAAAAAATGCTCGCCACAGTAAGAAATTTCTCTCGAATGAGGAGCTCAAACTGATGCCTATTTTGAGGCAAAAGATAAATCGTTTTACAAGAGTGCCATTGAAATGTTAGAGCGGCGCTGGAAAGATTGCGTTGTTCTTTGAAGGAAATTACGTTGATGTATAAAGCTAATTTTGAAAAAAAAATCTTTGGACTTTTCAGCCCATGTGTTATATTATCATTTGCAAAGCACGCAGACTAAGTAAAATATTTATTAACCGCTCCGAAATATGCTCTTAATCTACAAGTATTCACACACATTTACACATACATGCCTCCGAATTTAGCTGTTGACTTTGATACTTTTGTCAACTAACTTTTTACTTTACTGTGTATACTTTTACGCTTCCTACGCCTAACTAACTTTTAAAACACATAAAATCTACTTTCAGCAAATCGCCTGTGATTTACGACTAACTTAGTATCGCCAGCCACATCGCAGAGCGTTTTTCTCCACATACAATTGCTTTTGATAGGTGTTGCTAACCAGGGTACAAATTCTACGAACGATTATTATGGAGTATTATGGAGTATAGTGAATTATTGGCGATTTTAAATCATAACTGTATCGCTTGAATATATTGAGCCTACTTTTGCTGAAGAATTGTCATGGGCAGGTGCACCTGCGATTGACCTATCTCAATATCGTTTATGTGAAGAAAATCATACTATGTGAAATCTATAGTATAAAAAAGGGCATATGCAATACGACTCAGAAATTTTATTCAATATTATTCCAATCTGAAATGGAGAATTCTTGACCTTCAGAATAGAAAATGAGCACCAGTATGCAAATATATGTACTCCTATTTATGTACCAAGTATGTGGAGTTAGAGAGGAAATTGAAAACTGTGTTATAGAATCTGAAAATTTAAACGGGTATGGAGATTGTTCCGCTATTTCGTAGTTTTCAGTTTTGCTCCCGCCACTGCTCTGAACTTGAACATATACATGTGATAGAGCAGGTACCATAAAACGAGCGAGATAAAATGTTTTTCTCCAAGATATCTTGCGATACTGTTAGACGCTCAATTGCAATGCTCTGAACATTTGGATTTCTAAAGGGTGGTTAAATGTCAAGGGCCGATGTCGTCTGTAAACCACACCTAAACTTCAAGCTTCTTCTGCATTTCATTCGATACTTTTCAATTTCAGACTAACTCAATTTGAATCATGGAAAAATACACAATCGAGCAATGCGTTAAAGTTATGAAAACGGGCGTTTAAATCAAAATGCATATGGCGCACTTCGTGAAGAAAATCATCTTCAGTGATTAGGCACATTTTCACCTCAGTGGATTCGTCAATAAGCAGAATTACCGCATTTCGGAGAATGATAATCCAGAGTGATTGCCGAAAAACCAATGCACCCACAAAGAGTGACTGTTTGGTGTGGTTTATGGGCCGGCGGCATCATTGAGCGGTATTTTTTCCAAAATGAGGATGGTCAGGCAGTTACTGTGAATAGTATTTGCTATCGTGAGATGATAACGAACTCTTTACGGCACGAATTGGAAGATATGGATGTGGACGATATGTGGTTTCAACAGGACGGTGCCACTTGTCACACAGCTAACGAAACAATGGCTCTTTTGCGCGCAAAATTTGATGGCCGAATAATCTCACGTCGCGGCGATGTCAATTAACCGCCAAGATCATGTGATTTGACACCGTTGGACTTCTTTCTTTGGGGTTATTTGAAAGAAAAGGTGTACGTCGATAAGCCAGCAACAATTCAAGAGCTAAAGAATGGCACATTAACGGCATAGAACCTCAATTATCGAAAATTATCGTCATCGAAAATTTAGACCATCGGATGGAGATGTGCCGCCGAGGCCGCGGCGGCCATTTGGCCGATATTTTATTTCATACGTAATTGAGCCACACCAATATTATCATAATAAAGAGAAATGACAATAATTTCTTAAAAAAATTATTTTTTATTCAAAAGCAACACTGGCCCTTGAAACCTAGCCACCCTTTATACATTTGCATAAAGGAGGTTGATTCTCTTAATTTTGATTTCTCCATCTGAACGTACTTGCAATTGTGAATGCAGGTAAGTATTCCAAAGAAGTGTGGAGAATGCATTATGCTCAAAAAAAGTTCGGTATCACTATACTTCATCTCATACAGCAACAATTTCTTATGCATACGCTCTCTGAAATATCCCTCGTGCTTACCTTTATGAAATACGCACTTTTTCTGTTCCGCAGTCACAAATAAAAACAAATATTTATAAAAGTTGAGTGAAGAAATTCTTATATAAGAAAAAAAATAATAATTTACATAAAAAGTAAGTGTTAATAACAGCTGCCTGACTTATTCCATAAAGAATGATTATTGAAGGAAAGCTGGGGCGTTCTTCTACGCTAAGATTACTCAATTAGTGACTAAAGAGCGAAAATTGGAATGAATAAAGCGAGAAAGAAATATATAAAAGTGACAGAGATCGGGCGGAAATGAACTTTACATAAATATCTGTGCCCAGCAAATGTTTGAGTAATTATAACAAAGTCATACGATTAGAGACAAAGTTGAATGAGTCTACAGAAAAAAATTGAAGAAAAAATTGAAAATAAAGGAAGAAAATCATGTAGTTTATAAAACTTGTCGTGCTCGACGTAGATGGATTAAATTTGTATATGATTAAAAGCGTATTAATTTTTAAATAAAATAGGAAAATGGGCTAATGAATTTTATATGAAAACACAATTTCAAGAACTAATTAGTCCACCTTGATTTGTGTTTTTGTGGAAAAACTTAAGAAGAGTCCACGTAGCGGACGCAAGTGTGGTGTCAATTCGACTTCTTGATTAGGGAGGCAAAGAGCATATAGAGGGAGCGTGTGGGAAAATTATCTAAAACTGTTATTAAGTTAAAACAAAACAAAATTATAGGGGAAGGATGAAGAAAATCGGTTGTAAATGCATTACTATATTAGTAATTTTCGTAACATTCTTGCGTAGACAAGTGTACCACTCGAAAGGATGTAGGTGATTATATACGTATACATACATACATATATATATACGTGGATGGTTTAAAAAGTTCGCGCCAAAAAAGGCAACATTTTTTGTTAATTTTTCGGCAAAATCTCCTTTTAGGCTTATCCACTTCGACCAACGGTGTTCTCGTTTCTGTTCAAGTGGCTAGGACCAAATCTGATAAATAGCCAATCGTTTCTGCAATCACCTACTCGTTCGAATTTAACCTCTTTTTCGCCAATCAATTCTTCAAATTTGAGATCAAATAATAGTCCGAAAGTCTAGATAATAGGAGGGATATGAAACGGGTTGGAATCATATTTCCATTGACTTTGCGACTACAACTGCTGAGGCGTGAGCTGCTGAGGAATATACCGATTTGGCTAGAACTTGGTGTAGGTTCTTCCAAGAGATGCTACTTACTAAACCTAACTTCGATACGCGCCAGTAGTGCCATCTCTCTGGCTTTACATGGACTTTTCAAATGATTCTCGCATTTACACCCTTTGCTGGGTGTTTGGGCGAACTCCTCCTTCTAACGGCAGATGGTTTTTTAGGCGGTGCTTTTAAATAAATAGTAGAAAATTTTGCGAACAGCCGTTTGCAGCCTAACTGATACCATAAAGGCATTTAAAGTGTATTTCACTATAGATTCTTATACTCGATCCTTTGCAAACATTTTCCAAAATGAAGTTCAAGTTCAAACATCTTGGCATCGTCACCGACTGTGTTTCTATGTTTTCCTTGGGCAACCCCTTTTATAAAGCACATACAGCTTACTATTTTAAACCTTTTTTGCAATTTAATTTGGGTCCATCTCTTAAGACGCTGCAGCTTGATGTAGTCGGTGATTTGGAAGTCGTTTAGTTCAGTTAGGCATTCATCTTTGTAAAGTAGGCGATAGTTAATGTGATGTATCTGCACCGGTTCAAGGATGTGACTCGCCCAAATATGTTAAGCTTTTCTTCATCCGCCTTACGCATCTACCATGTTTCAGAAGCATAAGTAATGCAAGATCTAATTATTGTTTTATAGAGCTGCAGCTTCGAAAGAAACGAGGAGCCTAAAGCCTTGTATAACGAAAACGATTCCTGCGTGGATCCTCGCACTAACTTCTTGTTTGGATGAAGTCTAACTGCCGATCAATATGGCAGATTTACATTCATTTGGAACTCTTCCAATGCTCAACACTTTTTATATAAGAGCGAAATAAAAGCTATTGAAAAATTACTATTTATGAGTAGAAAAGCAACGAGTTTGGTATGAGTACCTCTAGAGTTTGTGAAAAAATGTATGATATATATGTATATGTATGTGCCAGTACAGTAAGATATCAAAAGGGCAACTCAATAAAGGTTATCATTTCTAGGGCTACCTTTTAGGCTTGGAATCATTGGTAGGTAAGTTAGTTTTATAAAGACTGAACTACTTTCCCCTGCAACGATAGGGAAGCATAACTCCAAATTAAACACACGCCAATTCTGGCTTTTCAGAAGGCTGGCAAAGCCATTGCATGGGATGCCACAGAACACACCTTTCTCAAAATTTTGTTTAGAAATATTTCAACCCTAGCGGCAACATATGTA
Organism: Anastrepha ludens; assembly: GCF_028408465.1. NCBI lineage: Eukaryota > Metazoa > Arthropoda > Insecta > Diptera > Tephritidae > Anastrepha > Anastrepha ludens. Next base: position 120,817,620 of record NC_071501.1, read on the forward strand.
TGTATCTCTTGTCATGGAACCAAACCCGATTCTTAACATGAGCTACATCCGACTATAAATTCGATTTTTACACATCTACAAACTAGCGCCATACAGAAATCCAAATAAACTTAAAAACATTCACAGATTCATATACACAGGCAGATACAACTAAACGTATATTGATTTGCATACGTACTTATATGACACACTAGATTATGTTTATTGATTTCGAAAAAAGCCGTTTCGCTTCTCTATCCCGTTTCAAACCAGAAACTAGTTCAGTAGTTCAGTAGTTATGTGAACTTTTGATGAAGATTACCGCTAGAACCGCTGTACGCACATATGAGCTTATATAAACTTTGGAGCGTAAATACGTTTTCGCATTGGTAGTTTTTCTCTACGCCACCACTGTACTTCTTCTCAGTCTGTTGACACAATAACAACACCGCCAGTAGTAACAACTGAGAACAGAAACACAAGAACAATCACAACAGCAGCAGCAATGTCAGCTGAGTATTGCACATGGCGCATTCACAAGCAACTACATACATATGTATGTATGTATGCATATAAAGAGGTATGTTTTATGTGGTACATATATACATATGTCCATGAGTTTGACTCGGCCGATTATATGGGTACTGTAGAAACACATGTGAACACACAACACAGTGACAAACTTAAGACTACACTTCGGATAAAAAATTCAGTCTTAGGCACAAACATACATATGTACATATTTGCATGCATATGCGATTTAATCTCTCCACATTAGTTATTTAAATTGATACTAAGTCAATGTTTCCTTCACTCTTCCGCAATATTCACTTTAATGCACTTATTTAATTAAATTGAGAAACAAGGATTTAATTTTCTTATTTCTATTTATGTAATTGACTTGACTGTTCTCTAAGTTTAGTTTACCGGCGAGTTGGCACCTCCTTTACTGTCGCCTGTCCTTGTGCACGCCAGTAGTCAAACGATTCGACCGGTTATGGCAAAATATGGCATGCAAGAGAACGGCGCAGGAGAGTTGAAGGTGAGACGTCAGATACGAAAGGATAGTAACTCCACGTTTTGCTGCAACAATGACAATTGAAACCGAAAGAAGACGACTACTACCTACGACTAGGGGACCGACATTTACGCCTCGCGGCTTTGCTCAAGACTGAATGGCAATTGCCAGACGCGAACAAAGGCAAGAGTAAAAGCAAAAAACAAATGCAGAAGCAGAAGCAGCAGCAGCAAACGGGCTATAGCTTTGGGATTCGATTATTCCTACATATGGTACGTATGTATGGATGTATGGATGTGTGTACGTATCAACGACTGGTTGGCTCTACATGAAGTACCCGGCCGCACTCAGCCTAGGCCACATCAGAATATTTTATAGTATAGTGTATAGTTGTATGTATGTTGAGCCATGCCGCGACGACGGCGTTGACGTTTGTGGGCAACAATAATGATAGCGTCGTACGCGCGAACATATTGTGCTTTTACAAGTTAGCTGTTGTTTTGCACAAATATATACATATGTACTTATGTATGCATGTATATATTCTTGAATATAAATGTTGTATGTTGATTAGTTATTCTCTTTTTTGTTATCATTGAACTCTTGCTTCCACTAGCATTAGTGCCTACTATTATTTATTTTGTATTTGTTTCCCTCCCCATTAAGTAACATACATACACATACACATATCTATTTGCTTATGCCGGCTACAGGGTTGCAGTCACGTTATATGTTACACCTCTGCTGCTGCTATTGTGTCTGCAGTCGCCACTTTACTACTGTCACTTTTCAAAGCAGCCAATTTTTTCACTCTCTTCTTTAACGACTTTGCTCTCCATCGCGTGATTTTCAGCTTTTTGGGGTTGTTGTTATTGCCTCAATGCGGCATTTTACTGCACAATCTTACCGGCCTGTATTCTCAGCAAAATTTCCTGTAAGCACGAACTCAATAGGAAAGCCTTATCAATGAAATTGTCTTGCTGTTTTAAAGTTTTGTATTTGCTGCTATTATTTTTTCTGCTTTTGAATTATTTCACTATTGTACCGACACTAGGGGACTACTGTTCTACTGAGGTTATCAGGCGATGAAGGATGCTGTAAAGGCAAACACTCTCACGTATTACAACCACAAAAGGATTATCTATGTATAAGTAAATATGTATGTGCAGATATATACAGGGTTGTCCAAACTTGTGCATGCATTCTTTTAAAAGTTAAATAAAATGAAGAAAGTCCTTAGCAGGTAGTGCAGGATGCGGTCATTCGTACAAATTACAAATAAGTACGTGAAGCAAATAAATGTATGTACAGGATGGTCCTAATACATCTATCCTTTCGAAAGTTAAATAAAGAGAGGAAAACTTAATTTATATAAATATTTTATGCTTTAATAATAAATATTATAGTTTATTCCTAAGTTGCCCCAGGTGCATGTACTGCGAAGCACCGAACAATAGCGCTGAAAACAGGTTCTTTAATTGCGCCAGATAACGCGTGGAAAGAGATGCTCTGAAGGAGCAGTTTGGCGACATCGCGCCGACCAATGTAATCGGCAAGATGCTTGAACGCGAAGATAACTGGAATGGTGAAAAATAGGTTTAAGGCATATTTCGGATGTACGTCTGGTTCCGCCCAAAGTAATGCATAAAGTAGTCCCGCGAAGGAAATCTCCCCAGAAGAGAAGGACAGATTGTTTCAGTGGCCACACCACTCGACGCAGTATACAACGGTCGCTGTAAGTGCGAAGGCATCTTGAACCCTACCTCACCCACCAAAAAAAAAAAAAACAAATTATAATAATAATAATAAATATTTATATAATTTTGTTTTGTAGAACATGATTCCATTCATACGGTCGGTCCTCTAAGCTGATTCCGTAGTCAAAAACTTTTCTGACGGTTTCTGTTGGTTTGTGAAATCGATCCTTAACCACAACCACTTGATCGAAGCCACAATTTCTAAGCCTAATGTCTTATCTGTGCTCTTGGGTCGATCGGAAACCTGGCTCACAAACAATTGAATGGCAAACAAAATTCAAAGCCTGCTTACGCAGGATATTAAAGTTCTGGTGGCTCAACGCCATAAGTTAAGATGATCTGTAAGAGAGATGCAAAATTCAACCCTATCGGTGGACAAAATTTGATAAACCTGAGCAAGTGGAGGTTTTCCAATCCATGCTTCGTAGGAACGCAACTGAAATCTGTCGTCAAGTCCTGAATTAGAACCCGCAAGTTGCTCGCAAGGCTGGCCGTCCAAAGTTGAAGCATCTGGAAAGACTTTGAACGGAGTTAAGCTTTACAAAAACAGAACCAAATGAAGGTGTTCTATTGAGGTCCAATGCTGCGATGTAAGAAACAGAAACCGATGATGATTTGGCATCCCCAAGACGTGCAATAACGCAATAACTGAACGTAGTGTGCAAAAGAGCGCTTGTTCCACCGAAAGATCATTCATTTTCATATCTTCAATTTCAGTCCGCAAAAAGTCACACTTTCACTCTTTTACATTCAAAATTGGGCCAAGAACATTTTAGAAAAAAATAAATAAATAAAGTGAAACAATGAGCCACTGATGCCACCGCTCTAAGATCTGCAATTTCAGACTTTCTTCCCCGATTTCCCTTCTCGTTGAGATTTCTGATCTCTAGATATGGCAATTTCGTTTCAAAAAGTTTTTCTAAATACGCCCACAAGTAACGGAAAACAGCATTCATTTCAGAGATAAGCTTGCAAGTTAAAAATAGTCCTAAACATAAAGTCAATTTGCGCTATTTTCTAATGTTGTTCAAGTATAGAGCGATTAATTTCGGTCCGATATAGTACGACACTCACTGAACTCAAAATGTTTTATATAAAAAGCTTTCAGGCTAAAATAATTTATGATTCGAAAAGATGCGTGTATTTGGGCCAACCTGTACGTATATAATAAATAAATAAACACTGCTCATTTTTTGATATATGTAGATGCATAAACCCTGCAGTAAATTGAGTTGCTTTCATGCTGAAGCGCAACTAAGTCATCTTGAGATGGCCACACTTAGCCTTTCAATCGATGAAAATAATTTCAACTGCCACATTAGAAAAAAAGTGGAAGTGAAGTTTAACCGTCGTTCAGATGAACCAAAAGGTCTTAAATTTAAGTTGTGGCCACCTATTTTATAGTTCTTCGAAATATACTGCATATTTTTCAACAATTTGCCTTAGGAATATTCCAATCCACTTAAAACACTTCCAAAAAACACGGTTTTTAAATATATCATGGGCCCGGAAAACAAATAAACAAAAAGAAATCCTTGGTTGTCAAATCAAAACTGTGCGGCGACTGACTCATGAATTCGATGCTTCTACATTTCACAAGTTTTATTCAAACTTATACAAAGCCAGTCTTGAGACATTAGCATCACAAGGGCTCTACAGGGCCAGATGTAGCAGGCTATTGATTCGTTTCATAGCCGAAAAGTGTCACGAATAATATATTCATGCATGTACATATGTATGTGAAAATGTTTTAGATCGTTATTTGCGACAGTACCCGAATAAATCATAAAATTAAAGTAGATACCCTGCAAAATTGCGATTTGTCCTGGATATGTCGCAAAGGAACATGCGACAACTGCCACTTTTAATGGAATGGACTGTTCCCTTTTGTTTGGGCATATTCTATGAAGAGAGTTACAAGTAACTTTATATTTGATTTGAAAACTGTACATACCTTAAAGTGCGCTCGAATCAGAATCTTCAGAATATAAAGCGGTAGCCTTCACATTATGCCAGCGCCACCTTCTCTGAGTGCAGTGGCTATTGAGGTTTGTTCTCAGCCTTATTACTTTCAAACTTCGAGATAGAGATACGAAATTATCGCATTAACCCAATTCGCAATACCCCATTGCACTAATCCTAGAATACTCTTTTTAGTGACTAGCCGGACAAATTTTTGCAGAGTAATTATAGACATTTCATTCCTCGGAGGACTAGTTTCGCACTACTTTGCACACAGCTCAAACTTCTCCAAGGTTAATTTTCCCCATGCTATCACTTGTTGTTGCCTCATAAACTGTTGTTGCTCCTTGCTTTCCAATCAATAAATTGTAGTATTTTCTAAGCCGGAACTATCAGCACTTTAGTAATTGAATTCAATAACATTCAAATGATGATGCATTGTTTTGCGCCTTAAAATTCAATTCAAGGGAATACAGAAACGCCGGAGGTGTTAAATTAGATTAGTAGTCATTTCATAATTTAAATATTGGCGCAAAAGTAATCACCCGAATTGCGTAGGCTATAATTTTTTTTATAAATGAGAAAAGCTATTTTTTTAACTGATTTCAATCTTCTGTAAATTTTCTGTCAAGTTGATCTTTCTGTTAAGCGTAAATTCAGTCTGACTCAGAAATCAGAAGCTTGCGGATGACAAGACTGGTGCGAGTGTGTTTGGGTGGAATCTTAAAATATCGCTACCCATGAGCGGTTATCCAACAGTGTTTGAAACGGAAATTCACATGGGCTAGAAATGCTTTCCAAATCTTCATTTACCCGCTAGTCAGGAAGCTAAAAAAGAGTGTTAAAAATTATTAAAAATACATGCACCAAATGTTTCTAATAATCCACTCTGGCTGCCAGGACATATTAACATTAAAGGTAACTGTAAGGCAAATGAGTTAGCTAAAAGGGGCTCCTCGCTGCAAATTAGTCAGGACAAGGTCGATATAGCCATGCCTTAGGCAGCATGTAAACTTTTAATAGACGGACACACCATTACTGTTACTAATTCCAACTAAAAACAGTTAAACACCTGCGCTATCAGTAGACAAACGCGGCCCGAATGGAACAAGGATCACACTAAGTCTACTTAAATTAAGTAGGCGGGATCTAAGAATCGTAGTAGGTACCCTATTTTGGCACTATCAAATAGAAAGGCATGTTAGTAGATTAGGGGCGAAATCCAAAGACTATTGTAGAAGCTATCGAATAAGGAAGAGGCAGTCGAACACTTTCTATGCAGGTGCATGCGATTGAAATTGCTCGGTCACGCTTTTCTGGACAACATTGCGAATGTTGCGAATCTCATACTAACTAGTATAGCCAGCTTTTTAAAAGCCGCACATTGGTTTAGAGAGGACCAAGTAGAGTAAGGATAGGATAGTTCCGATGGTATCACAAGGGGCCTCTAACTGGCTTACTATTTGCGTTGAAAGGTAGCCACTTGACCTAATCTAATCTAACCAATGCTTTCAAAGATTTCAATTTCGAAGCGTTACTGCATTTTGTCAGACAATTAGACAGCTTGATGTGCACTGCAGTCTCACATAACAACATCAAGAGTCGGTGAAGAATGATTCACTGTCTCGAATACCCTGAGAGCAAATAACACCGTTTAGTTGGACTGAATATCAGTACGGGACGATTATAATGGCAACGAATAGGTGGACTGCCTAGCGGAATCTGACACTATTTTAATATTACATGGACCAGAACTCCTTTGAAGGCTCGCCTGTTAAAGAAATTTATCAAAAACTGAAAGGACAGGGAATTTACATAGCATTGCTTGAAGCGTCCAGGAAATAGGCAGTCTAAAAACAATTTATCTTTTCCTCTAGGAGATATATCTGCACTAAGACTGAGGATGACTGGACAATTCTCACAAAAGGTTGTTTCTCAAATAAACTTTGAGGTCTGGTTTTGTAATAGAACAGAATGGCTGGCAGAAGGCTTTAAAATCCTATCACCACGCATACATTTTTTTTCCAAAATGACGGAAGGAATAGAACGACTGTCTTCTGCCCGCAGTTTGATCTTCAAAAGCCTTTCAGGCCTCCTAATCATGGTATCATATTTCAAGCTGAGATCTGTGCTGTAACCAAAGCAGCTGAATTTAGCATTGGAATTTACTCCCCTCGACACTCGCACAAACATCTTCATCCATATGAGAGCAGATTTTCTCTTATAAATAAATTTGGTCAAAGTGATGACGCATTGTTCAACTGAGTATCGCTCCCAATAGTCTGAAAAACATTAAATAAAAATTAATGTTGCACAAGTAATTGCCGTCAAAGTTCTGGCTCACCCTACATGAATAATGGATATACATTTTACGAGGGTCGTTAAAAAAGTGCGCGTAAAGTCAGAGAGATGAAACTACTGGCGCATATCGAGGTTATGTTTAGTCATTAGCATCTCTTAGAAGAACATGTACCAAGTTTCAGCCAGATCGGTATATTTCTTTGTGTTTGGCATTCGATTGAATCGAGGAAGTCGAGTACTTTTCATTTTCCAACACGGCAACGCACCAGCTCTCGCTTCAGAAATTATGATCATAAAATTAATTGAAATATGGTTTCAACTTGTTTAACCTCCCTCCTATTCTCCATTGGCTCACTCGTATCCCTCATACTACTATTTGTTACCCAATTCGAAGAAATGGCTGGCGGAAGAAAGATTTTATTCAACCAAGAAGGTGATTGCAGAAACGATTGGCCATTTTTCAGATTTGGAAAAGAACTACCGCATTGGACGAAGCGTATGAGTCTAACAGGAGACTGTGTCGAAAAATAAAAAAAAGGTTTAGTCCAAACTAAAAGGTTTTCAAATAGCAGGTGTTATTTTGAATAGGATTGCGCTATCGAGAGATGATTCACGGGTTTTTATGGCCGGAATTGGATGGTATTGATCTGGACAATGTTTATTTTCAACAAGACGGCGCTACGTGCCACACAAGCAACGAAACCATTGATATTTTACGAGAAAATTGATGATCACAATTGGCCACCGAGATCTTGTGATTCAACACCTTGTGACTTTTTTCTTTGGGGCCACGTAAAAGCGAAGGTCTGCGCCAAAAAGCTCAGGGTCGATTCAAGACTTCAAAGATGGAATTCGTGAGGCTGTCGAGGTCATGGGGCAGCCACTTTGCAATTTGGTTATGGAAAATCTCATAAAAAGGATATTGTCCTGTAAGCGTGGTCGTGAAGGTCATGATGTTATTTTCCACTATTAACGGCATACCTTCCTCTTTATAATGAAATAGGCATACGATCATTTATATTAAAAAAATAACATTTTTCTTTGAATATCAAAATAACACCTGGAAAACTATAGTTTTTAGTTTGTCGAGGACTTTGCAAACGATTCTCGTATTCTACTTCGCTCGTTTGCATTCGTCCGTAGTTACGTACTTACAGGTGCGTGTACTCGTATGCCCGTGTAAATGTATATTTGTTTGTTGGTTTTGTAAAACATGCGATTGAAATTATATACCACCTTTCGGGAGGAAACATATCATTATTTGTTTACATTCAAAAGTCTGTCGCCTCGTTCGCATTTAGTTCGCCCTGTAGGTATGTAAGTCTAGTCTTTCCTCATATCAAATGGAGTTTAGTGGTTAATTCTAATGCACTTTGTAAAACTTGTATACATAAAATAAGATACTCGTACATATCTCTCTAATGCTAGTAATACTATTTGGAGTTTTTCTGGATTGGTTCAGTTTTCCGACGGGGCTCTTAAGGAGACATAATCGATGTTTTCAGTAAATGAGTGTGACCTTCGGCTATATATTGTAGATACACGTGCGTAGGTCTTGAAACTATAGCGGTTCTGTGAATAGTAGAATAGAATAGTACAACGCACAAAAATCTTAAGGCCGAAGTGCAAACCTCCATTTTATTACATTTTAGTTATAACTTACATTCAAATTATACAAGTTTTTTAGAGGGAAACTCATTATCTGTTTATTGACATACTCGTGCATATACTTTTACGTATATAGTAGTGGATTCATATTTTGTGAATGATAAATGAGCGGTTTGTAATGTTCCACGCGTGCCCCTACAATTCTGCTATAAGTGAAAATTGAGTTACGCATGGCTTTCAACTGTCCATTTATTGATATGCAGTAGGTATAAGTCGATGGTTCTTTCGGATTTTTTTTGTTTTTTTTTTTTTGTTTTTGGGGAGTATTAAAGAAAGACTTGGTGATGTGATAGAGGCATTATTTTTAATTTATTTATTAATTCATTTTTTTTTTTACTTATCTATTCTAAGTAAATCTAGAAATATATGATTTCTTATAGATTGCGACAAAAAAACTTAACGATAATAGTTCGTGCTTATCTACATATACATATTATATATGTATGTATATATTTTTAATGTTGATTCACTCATTAATGTTCTGCAGCCCTTTGTTTCACCTAGGAACCACGGGGAAATATATATACGTTGTGCATTAGTAGTTGGTCATCTCATTGCTAGAAACCAGGATAATCAAAGCTAATATGGGAAATACCAGCCATAACCCAAAGGGCCAATGGGGAAATTCCACCGAGAAGGGTATTACCGCCATGTCTTTCGTATTGCGTGATAAGCAAAATCTTGATTAAATTTTATAGAGGTGGGGTAAAAGTGGTGGGGTATATTGTGGTGGTAATGGCATCAGGGCTTTTTCCTAACACGATCAGTGCGATTCTTCAAAAGGCGCTAGTTGAGCTCAACTCTTGCCCTAGAGGCGGTGGCTTAAGTTTGAGCCCACATAAAACAGAACTTATGCTATTTACCATCAGATAAAAGGTACCAATTTTTACCCTACCAAACATTAATGGACAAACTCTCTCAATTTCAACCAGTGCAAAGTATGGAGGAGTAATTCTGGACTCCAAACTTAGCTGGAAATCAAACATTGAGCAAAAGTTGCTTTATATGCTTGCTAGGAAGAAGTTGGGGTCTTCAACCTAAGCATACATTATGGTTGTATAAGGCGATTATACGACCAATTTTATCGAATGGCTAGGTGGTTTAGTGGAAAACTCTAAGAAGAGATTACAATACCAAATTACTTGGCAGTATACAAAGACCAGCCTGTGCAATAATAGTCGGTGCAATTAGATCGTGTCCTAGGGAGGCTCGTAATGCACTGACACATGTTATTCTGGTAGATCTCCATATTAAGAAGATGGCTGCCATGAGTGCATTTAAGTTAAATGAAGCGGATCATTGTAGGGAAAACTTACAGTCATGCCAGTCTATTATTGCGAGCTCAGTTAACCCCGGGGAGGACTGATTATATTAACCCAAAGGTGATATTCAATAGGAATATTGCCACTCTCTTTCCATCTCGGCGAGAATGGAGTAAGCGACTTTTACTTAACAACTTCGGCACTACAGCCACAGATGGTTCAAAAATATTTGTGGCGTTGGAGCAGGTATACAATCTCATAGACTTAGAATTGAAAAATCTGTACGTCTTCTTAATGCCTGCAGTGTCTTCTAGGTGAAAGTGCTGGCAATACGGGAAGCTTGTAGGCTACTAATCACAGGCAACCAAGTTGGTAGCGAGGATGTGGCAACAAAATGGTGCGGACGCACTAGTTGGATTCTGAAGGAATCACCACTTTAACCAACCAACCAATAATGTTTATATATCGGAGCTTAAATGGTGTACACTATCCCAGAGAGAATAAAACATTGCTCCGGCGATTTTTTTGTGGAATTGTGGAAAGGCGCTCTAAAAGTCAATTACAGTCAATAACACCACTTATAAAATTAAAGTTAAAACATTCTTTTTCTTTATATTAAAGATTCCAAATGATATTGACATCATCGGCCTTAACAACCCCGCTGTTAGTTCTGTTAGTTCCAAACTGAATAAGGAGGCAAAGCGAATGGGTCTGGTGGTGAACGAGGAAAAAACGAAGTACCTCCAGTCTTCAAACAAACAGTTGGCGCATTCGCGTATCGGCACCCACGACACTGTTGACAGTTATGATTTCGAGGTTGTAAAAGACTTCGTTTATTTAGGAACCAGCATTAACACCGATAACAATGTCAGCCTTGAAATCCAAGCACAATCTCTCTTGCCAACAAGTGCTACTTTGGACTTCCTCTCTCGATGAACAAAACTAACACTCTACAAGGCTCTCATCATGCCCATCCTAATGTATGGCGCAGAAGCTTGGTCGATGACAACATCCGATGAGGAAGAGGAAGGTCAAAATCGCATAAACGGTTATCGCCCCAATAAAGAAGAAGAAGAAGAACGTTTTAAACTAGTTCAAAGTCAGCTATTGCTAAGAGGCTTGACAGTCCAATTAATGCATAAAAATGTAATGATTGGTGAACTATGGACTGAATTTTAAAACGGCCAAGTTGTTAGTCTACACCAAAACTATCACCTATAGGAGGTGAATGGCCAATTCATACCATAGAAAAAGAAGAAGTATAAAAAAACTATACCAAAGAAAGTAAGGTCCCCCTGACCTTTATAGTTATCAGTCAGGGAGTATATGGATATGTAGTGATAAAAATTAATTTTGTAGGCAACTTTGAACCACCGCATCTCAAAATCTATTACGCGAAATAGCAAGTTTATAGCACGTAATAAAATTACATATATAAACTATGTATACTTAAGACGATAAAATGTAGCAAAAAGTAGTAAAATCTTAACTCACCATTGTAGATATGTTAGAAAAAACACAATAAAGATAAACATTGTTAATGAAGAAATCGATTAAATCAAAACTTTCGATGATATAACGGGAGTCATAAAAATGCTATAATTTCTGAAATATTAAAAGATTGTTTTACAAAATGCCAGACGGCATACATCAAGTAATAAATATGCATACTAGGTTGTTCAGTAAGTTTTGCTGTGCGATAAGAGAGGGCGTTCTAGTAGCCTGAATTTTTTTGTATGTTAGTATGCGACTTTCGGCAGGATAAATCGGACTTTATGCGTCGATTCATCACTATAGACGAATATTGGATACATCATCATAATCCTAATAACAAAACCTAGAGTCTAAAGAGTGGTTATTAGGCTCGGAAACGAGTTCGTGTCCAGAAATGGGCCCAGAAGGTGTTAGCATCAGTTTTTTGGAAAAAAATTTCGTTTGTGGATTACTTGCAAACTAGCAAAGAAATAAGTTCTGAATATTACTGTAAACTTTTAGACCAGCTGACAAAAAAAATTCTTGTCAAAAGACACAGTTTGCAAACGAAAAAAAAAAATGATTTCTCATCAGGAGCATTTTTACAATGGCAAAAATCCATAAAACAAATCTTGAATTGTTGAAGCATCCACTGAATTAACCAGGGTTGGCCACTAGGGACTTCCAGTTTTGTTTGCGGACCTAAAAAAATTCATGCATGGAAAGTAAATGATGAGTTCATAACAGCTGTAGCAGCCCTTCCAGATTCCCACCTCAGGAGTAGAATTCATAAATTGGAATCTCCTTGGAAAAAAGTGCATTGATGTTCAGGGAGACTCAACTGGGTAATAAAGTGCACTTCAAACTATAAAATTGCGTTTTTGTTATCGAACCGCAAAACTTATTGAACAACCTAGTATGTACTTAAACTAGATGTAACGCATAATAAAATATTCAATGAACACAAAAATCTAGTACTCGAATGCGACAATGTTCCCAAATCTCAGCTAGACGAGTTTCGCTCGGACTTAAACACTGTAAGTGCGTATTTGAACTTGACAATGAACTTATTTAAATGTTGAATGTTGAAGCTCATGTTGAAGCAAAAGTATCTCACGGAAAATAGCATACGCATGTACTTATTTTATGTTCACGCATATGTAAGTAATTACAGTGCAGCCGCTGTAACGTGAACTCTGCATTGGGGGAAACTCAAAGCTTAAAGCTCAAAAGCTTTGTAATATGCGAATATGTCAAATTCAATTTTCCCACGTTGGGTGAACTTTTCTACTTCTGATCAAAGTTTTTATTTCTTAATAAATTACATTCGTGCGCCAGTTAATTTTTTTAGCAGTTATTTTTCCTTTGCTTCAAGCGGAACGAGTGAGACCGAAAAACAATTTTTACAACGCTTAGTGAACATTATCGCTTATGTGCTGGAATAGATTCATAAACCAAATAAAAACAAAAACAGAAAAAAACATGCAGAAATGCCCACCAGCTTTTCTTTTATGCCATATGAAAAATGCATGACGATATCTATTAACTCTTTCTCATTAGCAGAAAATGGGTTTTTACTTTTATTTATGGACTCATGGCGAATAGAAAATTTTGACGCTGTCGCTCTTGAATTTTTAATTTTTCCAGTTATGACGTTCTTCCAGTAAGCGTGCATTATGGAGTATTAGAAAGGAAAGTATTTCCATTTGAATAACTCACGGCTGAGAGAATTCAGAAGGTCGCGCATATTACAGTACCGCTAATCCGCTCTCAATGAAGTTGACAGAATCAGGTGTTGAGCTTACACAAATGTTTAATTTTATGCACATATTTTATTCATAAGATAACTTTTTCTTTATACCCTTTTCTAAATTTTCCCTAACCTAACATTCATTTTTGGCATTACTATTTTGGCACTCTTATCTTAGTTCTTTCACAGATCAAAACTATATGCACGTTAAAGTTACGCCCATTTCATTACTTCATTCTGCACAACCTATATTCTGCCATACTTGTCTACAAGGATGATAGGTTGTAAGGTTTGGCCACCCGAAGCGAGATTGTGAGAGTAACTTCGGCTGTCATATCATGAGGAATTCGGCATTTTGACAACACTCGTCGTTATTCAGACGGCAACGAAGTACCATGAGCGGAGGCTGCGTTGATTCCTTTTTTGTGTATCAGTAACACATTCTCAGTTTTTCGTAACCGCTGTCACAAAGCCAGTTTCGTCAGCAAATCAGTTGATTCCTTCAAAATCGTTGAGAGCCACTTAACGATTTTATGTTGAGCATACCTTTGCGTTCTATACATGGTTTTTTTGCACAATTAGTACATTGCCTGTTCCAAAAAAAAAAAAAAAACATCAAAAAAAGAAAGTCAGAAAAAAATTCCTTTATAGTTGGTTTCACCGAATACGCAAGAATAGTGACTTGTCAGTGAGGTTGTTATGAAAGAACAGGCCAATCAATTTCATTCGCATTTAAGAAAAAACGAAAGAGGGTCTATTATTGAATGGGCCAAGAAGGTACACACGGGAGTTAGGTTGAAGCAGGCTCATAACCGATGTCTCTTCACTAGATCTCTTGCGTCTACCCTGCGCGGAGTCTATTTTAGTCATCTATCGGTATTGGGTTCTAAAAAGACTTCCGTCAGATTCTCTAATCTAATGTGCTTCAGTCTCTCCAGGAGTCTGAAGGCTAATGACTTGGTACGATAGTACTTTTCTGAACCACTTATATGCTTCCGGGGATGGGTGCTACCCACGGCAGTGATAGTGCCAGAAGAGCGAGCACCATTAACCATAAGCTGAACTATGTGATCCGATGCCACCGACATTTTTAGGGGCGTCTCTCTTTCCGAAGCTCCCGTGCCACCTGGAGTGACGAAAACAGCAAGATCTGCTTGTCTTTTAACAGGTAAGCTGTTACATCCCAAGAGTCTAGTTGCAAAGGGGGTCTACTGCTGGCACCAAATAGAGTATCGTCCTTCCACGATGGCTAGCCAATTCCCATATAGAGCTTCCCTCTTAGTTCGTGCTGAATGTACTCCCATGATATGGGCTTGAGTTGCTCTTCTTAAAATTTCTTAAGTAAAACCTTAGTCAGTGAAACCTGGCTAATATTATATTAACACTAATAAATGAAAATTTTTTTGTCGAGGATTTTTTTTGCTGTTATTTTCCAAATTGATTCGAATACTTATTTATTTATCATAAAGAATATTTTGGGTTATTTTTTACACCAATAAACTCCCATATTGCTATTTTCACAGAAAAAATGATTTAAAAAATTCCAAGTGGCTTGCAATTTTTAATATGTACATTTTACTCCTATGTTGTGGAAGAACTATTTGCTCGCCATGACAAAAAATCACAATTTCGATGGCGCGGTATCGAGAAATTTTAATTCCCACAAATCGCCCCGGCCTAGCGAATATTTTTTTGGTACAACTATCGAGAGTGTACTGTACGCCCAATTTACATACGTATTGTTGTATTTGTACATATGTGCGCAACGTCCAAGATTAGCATTAACATATAATTATTGACATTTGGCTTCATAATTTTGAAATTTACATTCCTTACATTTATAAATAAACTGAATTTGCCTTGGACCGAAACAAAAATAGCAACGGGGAATGAAGCAAATAAACTGTTTTTGTTCAATTTTTTCATTATATTAATACAAGTGCTCTTATTAGTAAATAACTACGGGTATATTTAATAAATATTTAATATTATTAATAACAAAGCTTTGTATTTACAACGCTAGACAGTAGTTTTAGACGTCGTCCGTAATAGGGCCACTATTTGCTATGTAAATATGTTTGTTCGGCATTCATGTATTTGTTAGTTTATTAGTTATATTATATATTAGTTTGATGAATTTTGACACATTGTTTTTACATGGGATGTTAAACATTTTCTTTCATATGAAAGACTTTATATGCGAAAAAATTCTCAAAAATCAATGCGATTTTTGAGTGACTTCAATCTTATACTTTATTGCATTAAAATTAGATGAGCTATGAAATTGTATACCCGGAAGCTTTCTAAAGATTCTGATTAAAAATTTAAAAACTTTGATGACAATTTTCTTCAAATTTTATGACAGTTTTTTAATTTGCAATATTGTATTAGGTGCGCAACTAAGTTCTCGGTGTTTGTCAATAGATACCGCCAGCTGTGTGTGCTAGTCGATTGTGACATAACCTAAACGACATAAACTAAGCTTAGACAAATGGCAAACAAACTGCTTCGACACATTAGTGATTTTGTTTTGGTATCATAAACTTTTGGTTTTGTGAAAATGTCTGATTTTGTGCCGAATAATCGTTATTTGCGGGAAGTGTTGGGTTTCCTCTTTCATTCGAAAAAAAATGGCGGCTGAAGCGCATCGAGAGCTACAAAAAGTGTATGGAGATGCTGCTTTAAGTGAAACAACGAGATTGGTTCCGTCGCTTCAAAGACGGCGATTGTAATGTTGACGACCGTCCGCGTGAAGGAAGGCCAAAAACATTCGAAGACGCTGAATTGGAGGCAATGCTCAATGAGGATCCGTGTCAATTGCAAGAAACCCGCCAATCCATTTCCAAGCGATTGCATGCTTTGGAAATGATTCAGAAACAGGGGTCTTGGGTTCCTTATGAGTTAAAACCAAGGGATGTTAAACGTCGTTTTTTCGCCTGCGAATAACTGCCCTAGCGGCAAAAAGGAAGGGTTTTCTTCATCGCATTGTGACGGGTGATGAAAACTGGATTCATTACAGGAATCCAAAGAAAAGAAAGTCATATGGACTGCTCGGTCATTCTTCTACGTCGTCGCCTCGGCCGAATATTCACGCTGCGACGGTTATGCTATGTATTTGGTGGGACCAAGTTGGTGTTATTTATTATGAACTGTTGAAACCAATCGAAACCACCACTGGGGGGGATCGTTATCGATTTCAATTGATGCGATTGCGCCGAGCACTGCGCGAGAAGCGCCCGCAATACGCGGAGAGGCATGAAAAGTAATTCTACAGCATGACAACGCTCGGCCTCTCGTTGCCAAACCCCTTTAAAACTTACCTGGAAACACTCAAGTGGGAAACCCTACCGCACCCGCCATATTCTCCAGATATTGCGCCGTCCGATTATCACCTGTTCCGATCGATGTCACATGGTCTAGCTGACCAGCAGTTCCATTTATATAAAAATGAACAGTTTTACAGAAAGATGGAAAAAAGTAGTATCCAGCGATGGGCAATACTTTCAAGTATTCACTTGTAAGCATTTTTTTCAGAATAAAGGTTTATTTTCATAAAAAAAAAACAGCGAGAACTTAGTTAAGAGGACATGAAAAAAACTAGTCGATTGAGTTTAACCGTCCCTTAGGTAAAACTACCTGTAAATAAAAATGAGTGCACATATTCATAGTGTTTGTTGTCATTATTAATTTGGCGTATTCACTTTTTGTAACTTCTAGGAAGACCTGGCAGTAGAAGAAAAAAAGGATTTGCGTCGGAAACAAAAGCCGACTCTTCGAGATGCTGCAAAACAGGCCCATGTGTTGGAAGGAAACGTACAAGAAGTGTACAAAAGTGAAGGCTTACGATCATATAAATAGATTGTTGGCTCCAAACGAGCAGTATTGGAATTTGTAGCGACAGTCTCGCTGCACTGAAAGCCCATGCTAACCCACGCTGCTCTTCGAAATTGATCGGTGAATGTAAGACAAAACTGAACAGTGTTGCAAAACTGGCTGATAAACTGATAAACCGATAAGCCTATCCTGTCTTGAGGATGACGACACTACAGAGCATTTTCTCTGTAGCTGTCCGGCGTTTTCCAGAATCAGACTTAGGATATTGGGTCGCGTTATACTGAGTACGGATAAGATCCATACTCTTCTTCTACCGGATCTCTTAAGATTCATAAATGAATCCCAGAGATTTGTGGAAGAGTGACTTCAAACTAATCTTTCCGACCTCAAACTAATTGTTCCCACATTTTTTCTTTCCTATCTCTATTCTTTCTATTGAATTCTATCCGGATGTAGTACAATGGTCTCCTGCCTGAGTTTTTGGACTTGTCCAAACCCCCCAAATCTAATCTAATCTAGTCTAAGATCCAATTGAAATAAGAGTGATAAAACACGTGCACGAATGTAATACAGTCAAAACATCCATAAACTTAGTTGTGTTGTTTTGGACGATGAGATATACGTTAAAGCTAACTTTAAGCTGATTCAGAGCGCTGAGTTTTATACTGCAACGAAGAGAGGAGGAGTCCCAGGTGCAAGGACAAGGGCCCTAAAAAATGTTTGGTTGGGCAAGCCATCTGCCAGTGTTCATTACACCGGGCACTATAAATCAAGAAATTTAAATGAAGTTGTGTTTGCAAAAATAAAGGCTTAGTTCTGTTCTGGCTCGATTAAGCATCGTGTCATTATAGCCGTCTTGCCATGAACGGGTATGAAAACCGCGTGGTAAATTTTGTTCAAAGGGACCTCAAAAATGAGCAGCAATTTAAAATTAATTTGAAATGAAGCAATACTTTCATTGAGGCACCACGGCACGTCAGTCAAATGCGTTGCCGGAATCGATGCAACTCTCTGGCTTTAAGGAGCATTTATTAAAAGTATGGTACTAGACCAACAACAACGCACATTGCACATTGGAATATCATGGCAAAAGAATGTAGAAAAAGCAAAGAAAAGAAGAAACTAGGTTGCATAGACGACATGAAATTGGAGCTAGAAGCATACAACGATCGTCATTTCATTTCATGCTGACATCCGAATGGACATGGCGAAAGAAACAAAAAAACAAATCTGCTGGTTTACGAAAATCAACTTCCATATATTCGCCATCACCGCTTCACCAAAAAATTCAGAGATCCTAGAGTGAAGCGAACAAATACCTTATGGTCTCAAGTCTTAACATGGCATATATACAGGGTCAGCCACTCGAAGTGCAACCAAATTCAGACCGCTCGTGCTGATAATGTACGGCTATCAGCTGTCTGTTAGTTGGCTAAATGATAGTCCAGAGTATTGTTTACAAACGCGTGGAAGCATTTTGCCGAGAGTAAACGCGAAAAAAGAAAATCAGTAGTGGATTTCAAGCATAATACCGTGGTTGCATTATATTTGGCTGAAAAATCCACAACCAGCGATTGTTCCTGAGCCCGAGCACCTTACAGTAAATAAAGTTTTTGTTTATCGCACCATTACTCGTTACAATGATACTGGTAGTCGTCAAGAGTCTGCAACGTCACGTGAAATGGTTTAAAAAGTGAAGAAGCGACTTGAGCGAAATCCCCGACGAAGTACCAATCAAATGGCAAAAGAACTGAAAATATTTGATCGCCCCATCCGCCGCACATTGACTTTATCAATAAAACGGTCCGCGGATGACATATGGCAAATATAATTTTTTTGTTTTTTGGTAGGACTGTTATAAGCTTACATGGCAAATTTCAGCGTGATATGTCACATAGTTTGTTTTCTGTGCTACTGTAAACAAGTCAAGCTCGAGTGTGTTTTTCGAATTTAACGATGGAAATTCAAGTTGAACAAAGAATTTGTTTGAAATTTGGTTATTTCAACAAAATTTCGGCTTCAGATGCCTTAAAAATGTTGCAGACAACCTATGGGGACTCTGCTCTATCGCGTGCACGTGTTTTCCAGTGGTACAAATCGTTCAAAGAGGGCCGTACATCGGTTGAAAACTTGCCTCATGAACGTCGTCCAGCAACATCAGTAAACGACGAAAACATCGGAAAAGTAAAGGAAATTGTGTTTGGAAATCGCCGTGTGACCGAAAGAGAGATAGCTAGTTAACGCTGAATATTATTTAGACGTTTTAAAGCGTTTGCGCGAGAACATTCGTCTTAAAAGGTAGGAATTGTGGGACAACAAATCATGGTTCTTGCATCACGATAATGCACCAGCTCACACATCACGTTTTGTTCGCGATTATTTGAACAAAAATAATGTTAATATCGTTCCGCAAGCACCGTATTCGCCTGATATGGCTCCATGTGACTTTTTCCTGTTTCCCAAGCTCAAGTTGCCGCTCCGTGGAAAACATTTTGAGACAATTGAAGTCATAAAAGAGAATTCGAAGAAGGAACTGAAATCCATACCGAAATCGGCCTTCCAGAAATGCTATGATGATTGGAAAAAACGTTGGCATATGTGTATCGCCTCCAATGGTGATTACTTTGAAGGAGATAAAATAAAAATTGAACAATAATTAACCGTTTGTGTTTTATTAAATCAGTCTCGTTCATATTTGAGCAGATAATATATATACGCAGCACACTCACAACGAGAGAAAGAGCACCTGGCAGGCCCAGTGAAACCTGGAAAAGAACTGTGGATCGCAAGACGCCTCAACTCGGGTTAAGCTGGAAGCAGGTGAAGGCGTTATCCAGTAATGGCGAGATGGCGAGTAGGTGTTGCTAGTGCCCTATATTCCGATAGGGATTCATGGAAACAATAATGATTAAGCATATATATAGATATATGTATACGTATCTACATATTATATAAAAATCACAAATATTTTAAAAACTAGTCCATAAACTGAAATTTAAACATTTTAAATTTTCACGTAATTTGCTTAGCCCACCTACTTACATAGGAAATGAAAGATGTGCAAGTTTTCATTAAGCGCCGGAACTTCTTTTGAATTTATTAAAATTATTTTTCTAGAGCTTTAAACAGAAGCTGGCACTAGTCGCCATAGTATCTTGAAGAAAAATAACAAAAGTTATTTAAAAAATAAATAAAAAAGTATTATAACTCAAGCCCCATATTCTCTTCTCCAAAGACAAAAGATGCGGCCGCAAATTATTCAAACACTTAGCGGCGTCAATTTCCGCCGACACATTTCATTTGCCGGTTTCACCCCGGCGCTCGTTATTTGTTGTTTGCACAAAAACTTTTTATGCTAAACAAACGAACATCGGCGCTTCAGGGGCTGAATGTCCTCCAGCAACTGCTCAGGTGCACTTCTTTCAGCAAAAAACAGACAACAAGGATCGCCTGAGAGGCGAACCAACAAGCAGCAAAATGCAAAATACTCACACCACAAAAAGTACATCGAGTACAGCGGCAGGCATTGGATGCGGCAAAAGTGCAACCGCAGCAGACGACGCATGCGACACGAAGGAACGCATCGTTAAAAATCATTTATCACTTCCTGAAAATTCATGCGAACCCATCGTTCAGCGCAGCCACCATCATTGACACCAGCGCAAATACTCACAAGCGCACACACACCCACATACACACAAGTGTACCCAAAGCGCTGCGTGCAGGTGTGGCGTGGCCTGTGGCAAGCGTTGCGTGGCAAATGGCAAAACGTTGCAGCACTAAATCAAAGCAACGGACACAAGTAAATTTTTTCCGACGCTTGCATTTACCGGCGCAAAAAAGTCTTTGCTATGAGGCGCGAACATTTGCGAATGCAACAAATCTTAGTCGAAGAAGAATTGCCGCAAAAACAATCCAGCACGAAGAGCATAAAAACGATTGGAGCACGTAAACAAATGCGATTTCGAGTGAAGCAAGCAGGTAGTTGCTGCTAACTATCGTCCGCGTCGCATCCTGTCTCAGAGGACCTCAGACAAAGGCAAAAGCATACCAACTGCCACGGAAGGCGTGCAGATGAGTGGAAGAGAAAATGGAGTAAAAATATGTAGGGGGAAAATATTACGCTTCGACTGCGGCTTGTACTTGTCAGGGCAATTGCCCAATTCAACAAAAATTGCAAGCTTTAAAAACTAAAATATAGGCCTTCTTGACTGGTACTTTTTATTGAAAATTGTGCCGCAGTTATCGGTTAAAATGTTTAAATACTTTTATGATGGACAGCCAGCCAGAGCGGCATGAGAACCGATTTTAATTATTGTAGGCACATTCATAAATATGTGCCCCAGTTGTTTATATTTAGGTATATGAACGGCAAATGGACTTGCAACGCACCTATTTCTAACAACAACTAAATGCCACACGAAGGTAAAGGTAAATGTAGCGATTACCGTAATAGTGACAAATTGCCCTGAACTTATTACCCGCACAGAATGAAGCCAAACAAAAAGATATGCAGTGGAAATTTAAACTATGGCAATTTATGGTGTGGGATAACCAGCGGACTCAGCAAAATTTATTGAAAAAATTTTATTGCACATAACAGCGAATGCAAGTTACGAATCTGAGAGAAAGGAGAAAAACCGATGATTAATAGTAGCGACAAGAAAGTTTGGCCTAATATTGAGTCATGTACCACATACACTTGCATTCATAGCACAATAGCATACAATTATTAATCTTTTATTTAATTTTTTTATTGTTTACAAAAATATGAAATTTGAAAATTTAAAAAAAGGCCCACAATTGCATTTTGATTTGAACGCCCGTTTCCATAATAAGCCTGAATAACTTTAACGCGTTGCTCGATTGTGTATCTTTCCATGGTTCAAATTGAGTTAGTCTGAAATTGAAAAATATCAAATGACATGCAGAAAAACTTGACGTTTAGGTGTGGTTCACATTCAACATCAGCCTTTGAAATTTCACCACCCTTTATAATTAATTTTATTTTTTTATTCAGTTTCTACTTCATTTTTTTATTGTTTTATAAAAATATGGTTCATATGACAATAAAAATCATAAAAATCAAACAAAAATTTAAAAAAATTAAACAAATTTTCATCAAATATTCCAATTTTTTTAATAAAAATGTTTTGAAAAATTTCGAGTACTCAGTTTTATAACCCATTCAAATTTTATAAAATAAAGTGTAAGTTTGGAATGGCTAAAAAAATGCATTAATTTTTTATAATTTAATTTCAAAGAAAATTTCTTCGCTGACAGTAGAAAGCTTTTTCTCTATATAAAAAAAATTGGAGCATTCCTTATTTGAAGGCAAATGCATAACACCGTCAACAAAAAAAGTATCAACAATTATGGCGTGCTTTGAGGTACCTTAAACAGACACATTATTATGCCAAAATTGAATGATCTACAAAACTGAATTAACAGAATTTTTCTAAAAAATGCTCTCTTTTCTTCGCATTAACCACTTACGCGATTTTAACAAAGCGCGCTAGTATTTTCTTTCTTGTGCTAACCGGCACCAAGTGAAGCCAAGTCCTCTCTGCCTGATCTTTCCAACGTAGAGGTCTTCCTCTTCCTCTGCTACCACCAGCTGGTACCGCATCGAATACTTTCAAAGCGTTTGTGTCAGTAAAAAAATTATCAAATTATCAAAAATCAGTGGGATCTTTGAGGGACTTTAAACTGGCCCTCCAAAATTGATTGACTTACAAAACTGCATTCCCTGAATTTTTTCTAAAATGTCGACAAAAAAATTAGAAATTTTTAGGAAATTTTCTTTTAATTTTCTGTGAAGTTTGAAACTTTCAGTTATATGATATTACTCTTTTATTAAAAAAAAAATTAAATAAATAAATAGTCAAGACTTTGCAATACCTTACGCTGCTATTATTGTGAACATAGGTGCGCATATAAGGTCGAGGTAAAAGTAAAGAAAGTGCAGTCAAAAGTAAACAGCACCGTTTAAAAATAAGAACAAAAACCAATTTTTTTTGCAAACCGGATTTATTTTATTCAATATAACAAATGGGCTGAAAATTCCCGGGCCTAACAAAGAAAGCACTTTTTTTGTTGAAAATTAGATTTATTCGCAATTAGAATGCAATCATTCCAGCGCCGCTGTAACATTTCAATACCATTTTTGTAGAAGGATTTATCTTTTGCACCAAAATCTTCAAAGGCCTCAGTTTCAGCTATAACCTTTTCATTCGAGTGAAATGTCTTACCGACGAGCATTTCTTAGGTCTGCGAACACCCAGTGCTCGCTGGGAGTCAAATCTGGCGAATACGGTGGGCGTGGGAGCAATTCGAAGTTCAATTCCTGTAGTTTTGCCATTGCTTTGATTGACTTGTGACACGGTGCGTTGTCGCGATGAAACAAAACAGTGAGAAAATGTGGCATGTTCTGTGTGTTGAACAGAGCTCTCTCATAGTGAAATGCTCATGCAATATAAAGCCAACGTTCTTTTGATATCTCTACGATGCCAGCTAACCCACGCAACTTCACTTTTCGATCACTCAAAATGATTTTGTTGATTTTTTTGATGTTTTCTGGCAATAACAATAGCTCACGAACTAATGAATAGAATATCATGAAATTTTACCAGCTGTCTTTTGAGTTAATAAGAAAGAGGTGAAAGTACCATCGTGTATTGGGCCCAGGACTTTTGAGACCATATGCTAGACGTCTTTAAACATAATGCGATTTGCATGGTCTAAAAACATGGCTAAAAGAGTCATTTAGAACGTTAGCTGGTCAAGTCCTTTGGATGCCTTCCACACATCGATTCTCTTTAGTCTCCAGATGCAGGTTAGAACACAGGTACCACATCAGGCAAGCATGGGTTTGGCAGACATTTAAAATGCAATTTTAGTTTGGCTCAAATGTGATAATATTTTCAATATTTTCAAGGTGCTCAATTCCGATGTGGATTTGAGGCGAAATCGTAACATTCGTGGCATACATGGAGTAACACAAAATCTATTATATATATATATATATATATATATATATATATATAATTGGCGCGTACACCCTTTTTTGGGTGTTCGGCCGAGCTCCTCCTCCTATTTGTGGTGTGCGTCTTGATGTTGTTCCACAAATGGAGGGACCTACAGTTTCAAGCCGACTCCGAACAGCAGCTATTTTTTTTATGAGGAGCTTTTTCATGGCAAAAATACACTCGGAGGTTTGCCATTGCCTGCCGAGCGGCGACCGCTATTAGAAAAATATTTTTCTTAATTTTGGAGTTTCACCGAGATTCGAACCAACGTCCTCTCTGTGAATTCCGAATGGTAATCACGCACCAACCCATTCGGCTACGGCGGCCGCAAAATCTATTTTGCTCTCAGTAAAATTCGTTGCCACAACGGACACAACGGACCGATTGTCATCTGTCTTACGTATAAAACACAGAAACCTGCCAAGAGATAAAAAGCCCCCACCTTAAACTCGATACATCAATTAATCACATAATTGATGTTTCATTTTAGGAAATTCAAATACGAGTATAACTTAATTTTTTTTCTCTTCAGAGGCAAAACTCCTCAGGTAAACGTCGTGGGACTAATAGGACATCGGTGAAGGATTTTAGATGTTGACCTCAAAAAAATTTATACTACGAAAAAGTATTATTTACCCTCGTAATAGCAATTTTGAGTAATAAAGAAGATTAAGAAAATGTATTGTACATATATATATACTTTTATAAAATAAATATTTTTCGAACATTTTATTTTACTAAAATCGTGTAAATTATGTAGATATACTAAAGCAATTTGGTACGTAAAATTATATTTCATTAGAAGTAGAAAATATTTAGTTAGTTTAAAAATCTAGTTGTCTCCGTGGCTGTTAAGCCCTCAGCGCGTAGCCGCTGCAACATAGGCCGATAGATGTCGGGCGTGAACGGCAGACATACACCGCGTTCTTGTATTTCACCTAGAGAAACATGGAAATTGAGCCATTAACAGTGAACGAGGAGAGTATGTCATAAGCTTACCATCTAAAATCATTTTGGCCGCTATTGCCGCCGGTTTGCCTACGGTCTGGGCCATTGCTGAATGCCCACCAGGTTGGCCGTATACAACAAAGTTGATACCACGCTCCTCCCGACGGCCATCCTGCCAGCGTATGCCCACTTCATGACGCAGTATAACCAAGTCACGTTCGTGAGATTCTAAAATGGCCAGTAAAATGAAATTGAAGAGTGTAAGAGCTTTGCATTAAGTTAAATTTACCGAATGCCAAACGCTTTGCGAGGTAGTGACTTAGCGTATCCAATGGCGTGTTCATCTTTACCACCGGTGTATCTTCCAGCAGTCCAAGACTCTCGATGCCATCGGCATCTCCAATGCGTTCGACCAGTTTTTGCTTTAAATTCTCATAGAAGATGCTCGAATCGGACATGCCCAACATATTAATCACCAATTGGCGCCATGTTACCTCCGGTCCGTGCGGATGCAACATTGGATGCGGTTCGGGATCAATCAAACCAAGCAACTGCATCGGCTGCACACACTCGGAGAATCCTTTGTAGCGAATGGTGCCACGCAACAGTGTATGCACATCTCTGCCTAGTCCATAGAGCTCTGCGTACTTTGTGGAATCGCGATTCGGGAAACCCTCTAGCGCAAAACCGGGCAGGAAATTTAGACTTCGTGGATTTGACATCAAATCGCCGCCACCAGATATCTCCACAATTTGACCTCTGCTCAAATACTTCGCCGCGGATAAGGTGTTTAGCAGCACTCCGCGCGGTGACCAAGAGAATTTATAACGCAGTGCATTGCCTGAGTGCTCAGGCGCAGGTAGACCGCCACAGAAGCTAACAAACGATTCAATGACACCACCCTTGTCCTTCACCTCGTCGATGCATTCCAATGCGAGCAGATGATCAATGCCTGGGTCGAGACCCACCTCATTCATGATGGTAACACCATTGCGACGCGCTTCCTCATGAAGCTCCTTAATTTCGTCATTCAAGTAGCTTGCCGTCACCATGTGTGTCTTCTCGGCCACACAGCATTTGGCCACCATGCTGTGCAGGCTGTAAGGCAGCAATGAGATGACAACATCTGCTTTGGCGCACAACTCTTGCAAATGTTCGATACCCTCGGTGACATTTAGATAGACACTGTCGACGCCATTGTAATCCTTGGCGAGTCGATCAGCTTCCTCTTTGAGCGCCGAGCAAACAGTAATTGAGACGTCTTTCTCGCGTGCTAGCCATTCGACCAGCGGCGCTGAAACCATGCCAGCACCCAGCACAAGCACATTTTTGTCCGTATCCAGGCGACCTTCAATCTTGTGACGGGAACGGTAGCTGTACACAAAATCGGGAAAAATATTTCAATAAAAAGTTAGGCAATATTTGTGGCACATATAAATACTTGTTGGATTCACGCAGCTCCTGTATGTACTGGAAGTTATCTGTCAGTTTTCCATTGCTAGCGATGATTGCCTATAAACATAAAAGAAGAGGTTTCCGATAAATGGTATTAAGAAAAAACCTGTTCTAACATCTTTTGTGTTCATGACGAAAGTTGAATAACAAACTCTTTCGCACTCAGGAAGAGCGAACTAATCGCACCAATCCTTATCAACCTTCGTGATCACTCAAAACAACGACGGCACTGCTCAAGTCTTTCGATTTCGTACTTTTAACTCAGGCGACTACCATACCTTATCAGCTTTTCGCTCAGGGTTACCAGTCATACCAACTTATTGAGACAAGTAGAAATTTTTAATTTTTGACATTATGAAGATTTGGGGTTCTGTGCGGTTCTGTGAGGTTCTATTTTTTGATTCGGCTATTTGCGAAAGTGATAGCTGTGGGCAGGTTAGATATATCTACAATACTTTTTTGCCTCGTTCAATCCCTAATCACTTAATGCATTAGTTCTGACGTGTTTTTGTTAGCAAGATCACTTTGTCCATTTAAAAATTTGTTGCTAACAAAAGGAGTGAAAATAATGAGTTTCCAAAAACTCTTGAAATGAAAATTTCTGAAAAGTCGTACAGATTTCATTCATTTCAGAACAACGCGCATGGTGTGAAAAATGGTTATGAAGTATAGTAAATGTGCATTAGGGTGGAATCATTTTTTTAAACGGCTTTTGGCAGAGCTGCAGAAAGTTGGCTTTCCGTTTCAGAAATAAAGGTGGAAAATGTTATTTGTCTCATTATGTGCTAAGAGGTGCCGCCAACACCATTAATTTGTGAAAAAATCGTGAATACAACCTTTTCATTTCCACTTCCCAAAATAATGTACTAACATGCGTGCAGGCCGTGTAACAGGCCACTTTGACTGCAATAAACATTTCAATACAATAAAACTATCTAGCACTAGTTCACTGGTTTTGCTGTGATGAAGAGGAATCCATGGAATACTTAGTAACCAATTGTCAAGCATAGGTCACAGGAGACTCAGAATCCTGAGCTCGTACCTACTAGAGGATGAAGGAGCTGGTTCGGTCCCTCGCAATATTAAATAGTTAAAATTAAGCACTTAGGGCGCACAATAGATCAATCTGGTCCCAGTGCATAAAGGCCTAACCTATGCAACCATTACCATTACCATTACCGTGCAACCATTACCATTACCACACCGTTCTGCACACCCTTCTTCAGCTATCAAAGACAGTTTTAGCAAACGGGCTACTTCAACCCACAAGCGAGCTTGGCAGGCTGAGAGAGGCTGCAAATGGACAAAACTGATGTTACCTTTCATATCGGACCGATTGTCGCAGGTCCTCCTGACAGCTGGTTGGACTGATGACGGGCCACTTTCTGTAGGCGAAGCACATGGAAAAGGTAGGCATCTCAGACACTGCCTTCTATGCATATACCCGGCCTTCGCTCGAATCAGGCTTGAGGTTTATGGCACTGATGTGTTAAGAAGCGACCACCTTGGCTCCTTGGCACCACAAGATCTACTCAGATTTCTTCGGAGGTCGAGTAGATTTAAAGAAAATTAAAAAAGGGAATCCGAGTGCAGTACAATGGACCTAATGCTGTGTGAATGCTGTACTGTCTAGTTGTCTCGGAAAAAAAAAACGAAAAAAAATCTTATCAAGGCAGCAGGGTGTTTTGTTACCAACTGCAAAGATGTTAAGGTTACATTCTGTAGTTCATTTCATGACGACAGATATCGAAGGAAAGTTGGAGTGTAACTCGAACAAGCTAGGAATAGCTGCCATTCTTATTTTTATGCCTCATACCAATGTATGTCTAAAGAAAAATACATATCTTTTGATGTGTAAGTATTATAAGAGGTGTTTTTTCAAGAGCTTCAGAAATGTTGTTGGTATAAAGTTTTTATTATAATCCGGCAGATAATTTTCTTAATATAATGTCCAACATATGTCCGCCGTGGCTACGCCTTACATGATCAATTCGATCTGTGCAATTTTTGTCTTCTTGTTGCAATAAATCTGAATAATCTAAATAGGCGCAATCAGCAAAAATCCGACGCAACGTAACTCTTGCACGAACTGTATTTTATAGACACGCAAGCCAAGATAAGTAGAAAGGTATGTAGGTGAAACAGTTGAAGTGCCGGTCTGGCACTCCTCAAGTAGCACTAAAGCGCCGTTTTGAGACCTCCAACAGGCAGATATCTATAGCTAGCCAGAGCTGTTGATATAATAGATACGATTGATGGGATTTAGGTTGGCGCACTGCCCCAGGCTGCCGAAGAAAGGAGCACCCAGTGATCTTAATCGTCTAGCTGCTGAATCCGGACATTTACAGAGAAAGTGCTCAACAGTCTCTTTCTCTGAAAAGTCCCCACAGCTTCTGCAATGGTGGTTAAATGGTAACCCTAGCTTTTCCGCGTGTGTTCCGATCATCCAGAATCCGGTAAACACAGCGATGAGTTTGGAAATTGAATGGCTTGGAGTCCCCAAGACTTTCTGCGTCCTTCGTCTATTGTTCCAAGGTCAAAGGGTTTTTAAAAAGCACGTGAAGAAATGGAGATCCATCTTTTCTGCGCTTTCCTAAGAAAGAATTTTCAAACTTGCCGCGTAGTCGAAGTACAAAGGCCAACAAATTGCGAACGACCAAGAATCGACATTTCGGATTCTCCTGCAAGATTTAAGTCTATGAACTTGGTGGACAGATATTCTTTAAAGTAAATTTCCATAATTTTGAAACATTGTTCTGGCGCTAAAGGATTCATGAGGATTCACAATTCAAGCCTTAATGAACAGAAATGTCAACACAGTTCGCCATTCTTAGCTGTCAAGCCACAGTTATCGATATCGATAGCTCTCAAGTCGCTAAAAAACACCAAATACTTTCGAAAATTGTTATATAAACCTAAGAACAGCATCAAATCTTTGAATTAATTTCTTTGGAAGAAAATGCCTGACACTGGCAACAAAAAAATTGTCAAAATTCAATGGTATTTTATAGCCACTTGCAATCGCACTTTATTATACTAAAATTGATAGCCCATTCAATACCGGAAACCAAAACTGGATACCAAAAATTATTTTTATTTAAATTGTTTAAAAAAATCTATAGCTCAAATTCAAAATTCTAAATAGACGCTATTGAAAAATATATTAAGTATGTCAAAAAAGTTCGTTGGTTTAGAATTTTAGTGAGTGAAATCTGGTAACCCTGCATTTCACTTGTCGCTGTTTGTAACTGATAAGTTCGCACTTTTGTATGTAAGTATGCCATATTTATTAAATATTTATAGTAAACGCGCCACATAAAATTAGCGTTTTATAGATTTCGAGCACGAGTTTTAAAAATATAAAATCAAGAATATACGCATAGTTTATTTGCAGCTGACATACATACATACATAGCTACCGACTGCCACTTCTACCTACCTACATAGTTGAGTAAATACTTATGTGTAAGTTTGATGACCCGGATTACCGGCTGTAAATGACAATAAGAATTTGATAGAGTACTGACAATAAGCTGGTCGAAAAAATTGCTTGCGGTTCCTTACTGATGGCTCAAAGCTTGGCGATAAGTTGACTTTGGCGACTACAGTAACAAGTAAATAGAAAGCTTTTCGGCTTGTTGTTGTTGTAGTTTTTATTGTAGGAGCATAAGCCATACATAGATAGGTAATGCTGCTGGAGTGACAGTCCTCGGCCGGATATAAATCCGGGTCGTTCCGGTCACATAGAACCGACTGTCGCGGGATCATGTTTCGGCTCGTCTTCCCAAGGACTGTAGCATACTTCAAACTGAAACTATCGCCATTAATAAGGTAGCTGTTTAGTTAGGCAAAAATGAGACTGCATTTAGAGATATCGATCGAAATCGACACTCACACAAACATCTTCATCGATAACGAAGCTGCTATTAAAACAATAATGGCCGTAATGACTAACTAGGAATGCATGTAACTGTACTGTATATCCAAAATAAACGAGCTCTGCGAGAATATACAGGTCACAATTTACTAGGCACCAGGGCAAAAGGGAATTGAGAAAGTTGACGAGCTTGCTAAGACCGGCTCCCGCTTGCCTAGGACGTGTACGTCGAATGTATATATCTCACTCTCAGTTTTGAAGACGGAACTGGACAAGGAACCAACTCTGGAAGCACCGCCTACAATAAACTTTATTCTATCACTCCCAAGGAAAGAATTTAAAATATTAGTTCGAGTGCTGGAATGGGTGGGTCCAAAAAGACGCGTGCAACTTTTGTGAGGAAGAAAGAAGACGTCTCCTTTGTCACTGCCCTTCTCCAGGCAAAACTCGTTACAACTGCCTGAGATCGGTATACTTTTCATCTCTGAACGATATTGCTGACAAAAGTTTAAACTGTTTATTAAAACTCGCCAAGACATGTATCGCGAACTATGTTTAGTCCGACTCCAATAACACTGGTAACCCTACGGACCCTTGTGACCTTTTCAGATCAGCTAGATATACCTAACCTAACTTAGAGAATTCTACATTTATTCTGATAGCCAAGCGGCGATTAAATCTCTTGATTGCATTCTCTTAAAGAGATGGCGAAATAGATACGTGTGCACCTGATATGGATGCCAAGGCATAGTAGCATTCAAGGGAATTGTATAGCAGACGAACGAGCAAGAGAGGGCACTACCACTCGCCTCATTCTTGATATGGAAATTGTTCGTAGGTATACCATTCTCAACTGCATGGTGACATGAACGGCTACGGCCAGAATGGGACGACAGGCGCTCAAAGGCGCTACTTAATCGGTAAAAGAAAAATGTCGCTATATTAGTTGCTTTGATCACAAGCCTCTGTCTCCTTGGACGACCTGTTCAAAGATTGAATGTACCTCGTCTCGACAGACATGCAGAAACTGCAAGAATGAGGAGGAGGAAGAGTCTATCAGACATCTTCTTTGCCACAGTCTCCCGTGGTTTGAATAATTTGGCCCATCGTTCTTGAATGATGTGGATGACCTTAGAGATATAAGGTCAGCCAGGTCAATGGATTAGCACTTAAAAGAAAATGGTTTAACGAATAATAGCAGGTGAACTGCTATGAACAATGGCTCGGCAATGGCCTAAGTGACTTGGTTTAAAGACTGACTGCGACTTCCACTTACCTACCCACCTAAGTTACCGTACACATTTTCCGTTTTGCCTTGTTTCTGGTTTTCAAGTTGAATTTTGATCTTTGGTTTATTAAGTGACTTTTAGTCGAACTTTAAGATACTTATTTGATCGATACTTTACGAGATATCGATCTCTACAGCCATCTACCGAAAAAATAATGGATTTATTTCTCCACAAACTAATATTTCTCTTAGCGAGCAATAAAAAAATAAGAAATTTCGCTTCGGTTTTTTCGACAATTTGGCTTTTTGGTATAGGACTCTCTTCCATATAGGTACATACATATATTCACATATAGAGGCTGAAATACTAATTTTCGGTTAAAATGGAACCACTTCTTTCTTTACTCACCGATTTGATGGGATATGAGAAGTTCTCCTCTTCCAGCGGCTTTTTGGCATCACTTTTGATTATATCATCCACAAAGGGGCTGATCAGTTCTCCAAAAAGGTCGGTCGACTCGCGCGGCAGCTGTGTCGGCATATTATCAATTGAGCATACCAAAACACCCGGGCCTTTGAAACTCTTCATATCCTTGTTACGATCTGCATCGTACAAACAAAAAGGCGTATCGATGGTGGTGCATTCGTTCATGAACTCAATGGAGCCGCCCGGATCAGCAGAGATATCGCAGATAGCCAACATGCGATGTGGTAGTGCAGGACTGCCTTTACTTGTGGGCAACCAAGGTGTATTCGCTGGTCGAAGTAAATTTTTAGCATCCGGTATACTAATCAGCTTCGGACTACCCACCGCCCAGTAAATACCATTGATAATCACCGAGGCGTAGGGCGCAATTTTCGAGCTGAATGTAGAGATATAACGTTCAGGGAACTCATCATATTCCCGTGCATCGAAGCCACCACCTTCACGTCGCTCCAAGTGATCCGTCCGGCTTACTTCACATCCATACAATTTATTCTGACCTACGTGGGCACACAGCATTAATTATTTTTTGTTTTTTTGTTTTTTTTTTTTGTGTATGCTCACTACTTACTGCCATGCTCAGCTACCTTGCGCAGCATCTCAGGCGGCACATATTCTATGGGTAATTCCTGGAACACCTCCTGCGCACCTTGCGACACATTGCCCGAACCAGTGAACACAACTGTCAACGGGCCAATGGACTTAGGCATCATGCCCAATGAGATTTCATAGCCACAATCTCGTATTGCTTGGCGCGCCATTGACGAGTTACGGTAATTATGCGCCGGGCCGATGTGCATAAAAGGCGTGTGATGACCCAGCGCCAGGAGCCGCAATCCAACACCATGTAGGATATTGACCATGCCCGCTACACCGGCGTACTTGCCAAATGCTACTTGACGCGCGCCACGCTCGTCCACTATACGTTCGTAATCAATCAAACGGATATTCTGTGAAAGGATATCAAAATCAGAATGACAGGTTGATTATAACATAATTAACTGCGAATCTGTGAAACAGGCAATTACAAGTCCATATGTATGTGTGTACCGCTAAGTACAAAAGCTGAATACATTGCGTATGTAAGAGTTCAAATGTATGTATGTGGATATGATTGTATGTATGCATATATTATGCAAGTGCATATGTGAATGTAATGGATTATTCATTGGCTTATTTGAGAGACACACTTCTGTGAAATGAGGTGAAAATTAAGACACTGGTGTCAAATGCTGTCTCTTGACAAGTGAAGCTTTAAAAGCCATGCAGTAAAAAAAAAATTGTTGTTGAAGTTGTTTTAGCAGCTTGTATGGGTCGTTCCGATATCGTAAAACCGACTGTCGTGGGAAGGAAAAATATCATTTTCTGCTCAATTGACGCATTTATGTTCTCAGTCCATTCAGGAAGACAAGCCATTTGCCCAAACAGCTCTTGCAAGCTGCTACCAAAATAAAAGAAACTTCAATGGAAGGAAAATTTCGCAATTAGTAAAGACTATTTCTTTCAATAAAGAAGAAGATCCTTTCTCTTACCATCACCAGCGCTTACACCCTTCATTTGGTGTTTGGCCGAGCTCCTCCTACTAGTTATTTGTGCGGTGCGTCTTGATGTTGTTCCACAAATGGAAAGACCTACAGTTTTAAAATGACTCTGAACGGCAAATAATTTTTACAAGGAGCTTTTTCATGGCAGAAGTACACTAGGAGGTTCACCATTGCCTGCCGACAGGCGATAGCTATTCGGAAAAAACGTTTTCTATCATTTTCCGTTTCATCCGCGGAGATTTTGAAACTGAGCACTTCCGAATGGTAGCAACGCAGCAACTCATTCGGCTATGGGGACCGCCAATGCATACGTAATAAAAGACTCATAGGCAAAGTCAATATCGTAGGTAGAATTTTCAGAAATCTCTGCTGCCGAGCAGCATCCCAAGTATGTCGTTTATTAAAAATACTTATTAATGCAGTTTATAGGTTTTTTTGTTTTTATTGCGACAAACTCAGTACACTTCGGAAAGGTTGATTACATCGTCCCGATGGTAGCATTCAATAGGAACCTTTCCTTCCATCTCAGGCGGAATGGAGTAAGGAATTCTCACTGAACAATTTCGATACTAGAGTCTATAATGATGGCTCTAAAATGGATTGTGGTCTTGGAGCAGGTAAATATTCTCATGAACTTAAAATTCGAAAATTGGTACGTCTTCCTAATGCCTGCAGTACCTTCCCCTTTTAGGGGAATATCGCTATTCTTTCGGATAGCCAAGCTGCAATCCAGACCCTGGATTCGGCTACAACAACCTCCAACTGGTCGAACAAAGTAGGAATAGCTATACCACCTTGAGTGAAAACCATAACGTCACCTTAATCTGGGTCCCGGGACATCGGAACATTTAAGGCTTCAAAAAAGCAGATGAACTGGCAGGAGAAGGATCTGTGATATCGGTACATTAAAGGTAATGAAAAAGCAGATGAACGGGCAAGAGCGGAATCTGCCATGAATAAAGATTCTGCCAGATCGTGTGAGGTTTTAGGTGGCCCATAACGTTCTGCAAACTTTGCATGTCGTCTGATAAACATGAAACGACGGGACGCCTGCAGACTCACGGCAGTCATAACTGGCTTTTGGGGAACAAGCAGCCAAAATGGGAATCCCTTATACCACATACAGTCACAGTTTCAAGCAACCAGAGAAAAAGGAAACTATTTTCCATTTCCTCTGTGAATGTCCTGCCCTATGGATGGAGAGAATGTCAACACTGGGCAAACCACCGTCCGAGAGTCTCAAACAACTGTCTGGTTTAGACGTCAACAACCTAGTAAGGTTCTTAAACCACACTCATGCTGTAAATAACCCTTAAACAAGTTGGTAATGGCAATGTGACAAAAAAATGGTGCGGAAAGCCTGGTTGGATTCTGGATGAATCACCGCTTCAACCAACGAAACAACCAGTTCTTACAGCTCCTGTAACTCATCTGCAAAGTGTGTTTTTCACCTATGAGGATTTATGGCCAGCTGACAGCCACCTTGCTTGAGGTAACTTCCTATACCAGAATCTTGTGAGAAGTCGAAAGTCTCCATATACTATGTTTCCTTATTGAAGCTGAATTCTCTGACTGCGAAAGCTTCTCGTGCTCGTGTGATACTATTTTTGCGAGCATTAACCAGATGTACCAAGACAGGGAATTATTTTGAATCTTAGTGCCTGTATTTTTGGCAGGATCTCATTCAAGGCTTTTCAAGTTTCTACTTTAGTTTGCATTTTTTGCATTTTTACGTTGGCCAACCAGGTCTGCCATTCAACTTAACATATTTTCATATTTCTCGGTTTTCATTTTAGTTTGTCAAAAGATGGGAACACCCTTTACTTTGTCGCCGACTTAACGCCAAATTAGCGCTTCAAACTCTCACTCAACGTCTTACGATCACATTTCCCTCCATGAATCTACAGGTCGCATGAGGAAAAGATGAAATAAATGCGGGATGAATAACTGGCGAATTTTAGTTGCGCAAAATTAATCATTGAATTTTTTTTTTGAATAATTTTTATTAAATAAAACAAAATGATTTTGCGTGATGGAAATCTTGGTTTTAGTGAAACCTTTCGATACGGTGATTAATTTTGCGCCGCCTTGTAGAAATTACATCGATTTTCATTACTTACTTTCTCCAAAACAGCATCCAGCAATGGCATATTTGACTCCTGTGCTTTAATAGTATGCGAAAAGAAGCAATATGTTTTTCCTGGTATGAGGGCATCGATCGGCACCTGTTTGACACCAAATATCACAGAAGCCTCGCTAATGTCCTCCTGTACAGTAGCGCCAGAATGCAAGTACACCTGTAGCATTAGAAAAAAAAAATATTTGAATTACTTATTTTGTTTGTAGATTAGATTTAGAAAAATTCTTAATGCGTTTCAAATACTCTTAGAAAAAAGTTTCTTTGATTTTTAATCCCGAATTCGCTTTGAAAATGGAGATTTTTTTATTTCAGAAATTTAAAAAAATATTTTTTCTAATTGGCACAGCAATGCGAATTAAGTTAAAAAGGACTTTTCAAAAGTTCGCCATTTTGTTATTTTTCAAAAAAATGTTCCCCTTGTAGCACCTGCCAGAATGGCAAGCCTACAAAATAATAATCAATTTAACATTTTCGTTTCAGATGTCCTGAAGAGCCAAAATCCTGTTGATTAGCCACCTATCTTTTTTTAAGGCGCTTACTTTCGTGCCTAAATTCCTAAAAAATATCTATAAAAAATGAGTATTTGACCAGATTACTACCTCAATTTCGATTTTGCTTTTGGTCCCTAAAATGCCAAAACCAAGTCGAATCTGGTTTAGCGTAATTTAACCCTTTACTGCATGAATTAATAAATCATTGAAAAAAATTGTTTCATGCTGAAAATAACTTTACTGGATAAGTTAAGACATATTAAAGGAAAAATAATGAAACAAAATTTACATTTTGAGCCAAAAACGTATTGTAAAGCTTGATTCAATTATTAAAGGTTTGCTTACTTGTAACATTAGAATTCTGACACTCCCTTACAAAAGGTCGCATTTAAAAAGGATGGAGAAAATGGAAATATTAAATAACTTTTGCTTAAAATGGTAACAAAATAGTCCTTTTTTATTTAAATTATAAAAAATATATAGTATAAATGGAAGTTGCCAAAAAAATCGTTTAACTTAATGCCAGAATTATATTTTTTGTAAATTAATTTTTAAATTCAAAACTGATCACGAAGTATCGCCAATATGACGCTATTATGTTACCTTAGTATTATGACCTTGAATTCTTTCATGGAAGAAGTGGATTCATCATAAATTTGGTTGACTAAAAACCAACTTTGAACATACTCACGGCGCTTTTATTTACCATGCCTTGTCCACGTAAGATTAGAGTTTTGACCACCCAGTCAAGATTATTCTTACATTCATAAATACTTAACAAAGTACTTGCACTTATTTAAACTAATTGTTATTATATCGACGGCAGCCACCGTAGCCGAATGGCTTGATGTGTGACTACCATTTGGAAGTGCAAGGGTTCGAAATCACGGACCTGAAACACCAAACGATAGGAAATGTTGTTTGTAATAGCGGAGGCTCCTCGACAGGCAATGGCAAACCTCCGAGTGTATTTATGCCATGAAAAAGATCCTAAATGCTAAATGAGTTCTTGTTGGTAAGTTATGTATTTTTAAAGTAACCTAGTAAGTACATTCCCAACCTATATTTCAAAAGGCGTCGGGCTCAAATTGTCAAAACGTCCATCTTCCACGTGCATTGCCCCAAAAAGATACGCTATCATATCCTGCTTTTAACTGTATGTCAGGATGTTTTCCATTTCGTTTTGGTTATGGACATACCGAGCAAGTTCTTGTGTTTAAAACCCCTTTTGAAGACGAAATGTTTCTCCTACAAATTTTACTTTTCTTCCACTCTTGCTAAAAATTTCTAGAGTTTGCAACCCAGTGTCTTGCTAAGGGAGCCTATTTGACAAGAGGGAATGAGAAGGCTGCTTACTGAGCAAACCTTTTATTATTGAATCATGATTGTAAAGTATAGAAAATAGTTGAAAAGCGGAAAAATGATTATCCGTCGAGAAAGATGAGTATATCGACTCAGTGAAAGTATTATTTTTTTCGTCAAAAACTACTTACGTTTTACTATACTTACAATCGTTTTTTGAAAATGAATCACTCGCACTTCAATTCTGATATTTCACCCACTTGCACCTATTATTGCTAAATATATATTTTATGGACAAAAATAGTTTACATTATTTTATAATACTTCGTTTGGAAATAAAATTGAATCATACGTGGGCCCACATAAAGTAAAGGATTCAATAAAATTTGACAAATACAAAAATCAAATCAGCTACCTACTGATCAAGGCGAATCTATTAAAGGGGATAGCAGTAGACCGGGCGATTTGTTTTTTATTTCGCCGTGTACATTTGAATGCCAGCACAAAATGAAATAACGAAGAGCCGTTCCACTCGCACTATCGTCGTATGCTTCTAACTTCAAATGGGCTGTTCAATGCTGTTTGTGCTTTTCTTTTTCTTTACTATTTTCTTCTGTCGTGACATTCCCATGTAATACAAAATATTGTTGTTGGTTCATTGCCATCACCTTTAACAGATCCGCGTTGCTACCTCTACCGCCACCTGCTCAAGGTGCCTTGGAATGGACAAAAAAATATTTCGTTTTGAATCATTTTTTTATTAATAGTTAATTTAAAATCTTTCATCTAATCTAATCAAAGATTTCTTTGTAAAATAGCGCTAAACAAAAATTTAGTGAGTTATTAACGTATCATTAAAGATTACGATTTCTTAAATTTATTGCTTAATAAAATTGGAACAAACATATTTTTTATAATAGAAATGTGAGTTGAAATATTAATATTTTTTGCAAACCTATTTTGCTTCAAAAGCTGAATCTAAGGAATTGTTTTACTTTTATAAACTCTCTTGGTAGTCACCCATAGCCGGAAAAAACTTGCAACATTCTCTATCGAAGTGTTCCACCTGCGTTCGCCAAACTGACTTAAGATCCATCTACCCAAG
This sequence comes from Anastrepha ludens, assembly GCF_028408465.1. Taxonomy (NCBI): domain Eukaryota; kingdom Metazoa; phylum Arthropoda; class Insecta; order Diptera; family Tephritidae; genus Anastrepha; species Anastrepha ludens. The sequence goes on from NC_071501.1 coordinate 120,856,226, forward strand.
GGCAGACAACACCCAGAGTAGCACACAACACACAAGGGCAGACAACACAAAATAGCCCCTACAACTCGGTTTGTTTTGAGAAGTCATCGGAATAAAAATCCACGGCCCAGCCAGTTCTTCTGTCAAAAATTAGCTGGTAGGAAAATATTCAGATGGGATCACCTTGTGCTTAATTTTCAATTAGTTATCATAATGAGTGAGCCTGTTTAAAGGCTGTAGCGCTAGCGAGCAACCAAGCGACTGCCACATTGATGGCTATGGCTAGAAATATAGAGAATGATAACTATCTTGATTGAGAGCAATCAGGAAGCCTAAATTTGAGTTTGACGGAGACCTTCGGGGAGTTTTAGCTTCTGCCAATACATCTGTGCATAATTGCACTAGCCTTGGTTAAAAATCTTTTACTCCACCCAATCCTCCCCTGTTGGATTGAGAGCGAAGAAGAAGGCAGTTAATAGTAAATAAATGATTATTGACTACTTCACTGACAAGTGGCACTCAAGAAATATTTTTTTATTAAATTTATTTACAGCTTGTTTTTGTTTTTCTGTTTTTCTACGTCGCTTTTTGTTGGATTGGCCCCCCCGTGGAGTGCTGTCTTATCGCTGAAAGTGCCGTGTGACGCATGTATGTGTTATATACTCCACTGGAGGCCAACCCTACAATTAATTATGATCTTATGTACATTAGGCTGGGTCGCAAATAAAAGTTAGTACTTGTAGAAATTTTTTTAAGCTAAATCAATGGCTGCAGTGGTTAGGTTTTTTGGAAAAGCATATTTTTGAAAGTAGTTAATTTGGTTTTTTGGGACCTCATATTTTTTTACTATGCATAGAGAAAACTTATTGTAAATGTATTGTATTTTTGGTTTTCAGTGCTTTCTGAAAAAAAATTCTGATTTTTTTTCTTTTTGCTTTTTTGGAAAAAATTCGTGTTTTGCGAAAAATAATTTTAATACTCAGAGTTTTAATTAGAGCTAGTTTTTTCTTTGGCTACATATTTTTTTATTATAAATGTTAAAAAATTAAATTAAATTCTTTTTTTACAATAATTGCATTTTTTGAAAACAGCTGCTCAACGAAATTTTACCTTTTTTTATTTTTTTTCAAATAAATGCAGTTTTTGGAAAGAAATGTTTTTTCTAAATATTTAATTGGTTTTTTGGACCACAAATTTTTTTATTATTCTTATAAATCTAGAAAAATTATATTTATTGTTGTTTGTTTTCTGCGTTTTTTGGAATTTTTTTGTTTATTTTTGTAGAAAAATTAAACAAATTTTTTGTTTTTGTTTTCTGTACTTTCTGAAATTTTTTTCTCAAAGTTTTAATTTATTTTTTTAGCAACGTAAAAAATGTAGAAAAATGAAATATTTTTTTTTGTTTTTGTTTTCTCTTCTTTCAGAATAAATTTTTTTTAATAAATGCGTTTTTTGGAATTTTTTTATTTTAATTTTTTAGCAACGCGAAAAATGTAGAAAAATTAAATAAATTTTTTGTTTTTGTTTTCTGTACTTTCTGAAATTTTTTTCTCAAAGTTTTAATTTATTTTTTTAGCAACGTAAAAAATGTAGAAAAATGAAATATTTTTTTTTGTTTTTGTTTTCTGTCCTTTCTGAATAAATTTTTTTTAATAAATGCGTTTTTTGGAATTTTTTAGTTAATTTTTTTAGCAACGCGAAAAATGTAGAAAAATGATATAAATTTTTTGTTTTTGTTTTCTGGACTTTCTGAAATTTTTTTCTCAAAGTTTTAATTTATTTTTTTAGCAACGTAAAAAATGTAGAAAAATGAAATATTTTTTTTGTTTTTGTTTTCTGTCTTTTCTGAATAAATTTTTTTTAACAAATGCGTTTTTTGGAATTTTTTAGTTTATTTTTTTAGCAACGCGAAAACTGTAGAAAAATGAAATAAATTTTTTGTTTTTGTTTTCTGTACTTTCTGAAATTTTTTTCTCAAAGTTTTAATTTATTTTTTTAGCAACGTAAAAAATGTAGAAAAATGAAATATTTTTTTTTTTGTTTATGTTTTCTGTCCTTTCTGAATAAATTTTTTTTAATAAATGCGTTTTTTGGAATTTTTTAGTCTATTTTTTTAGCAACGCGAAAACTGTAGAAAAATGAAATAAATTTTTTGTTTTTGTTTTCTGTACTTTCTGAAATTTTTTTCTCAAAGTTTTAATTTATTTTTTTAGCAACGTAAAAAATGTAGAAAAATGAAATAAATTTTTTTTGGTTTTGTTATTTTAGTTTTAACTGCTGTCTGAACAAAACCTTCCGTATTTTTTATTTTATTTTTTGTTTAAGGCCGGTTTTTTTTTCATAAAAAAGCATTTTTTCTAAGTATTTATTTTTTTAGAATATATTTTTTTATGATAAACATTGAAAAATTAAATTTATTTATTTAATTATTCCTGCTTTCAGAATTTTTTTTTTTAAGTATTCCATTTTTTTTATTATAATAGCAGAAAAATTAACTTTTTTTCTGTTGTTTCTGAATAAGACTCGCCCATTTATTTTGAAGTAAATGCGTTTTTTGGAAAATCTAATTTTTTCTAAATATTTACTTGTTTTTTTTTTTTGTTTTATGATCACATATATTTTATTGTAAAAAAAAATTAAATATACATATATATATATTTACATATATAATTGTCGCGTATACCCTTTTTGGCAAGGCAACAATGAACAATAACTTTGAATACAAGTATAGAAAATTTAGAAATAACGGTATGCATATTTGCAAAACATGGTTTGCCCGACTTTAAATGTGAGACAGAGAAGTGGCCTTTTTCAGTTTTTTATACATTAACATTTTATAAAGCAACTTGGAATATATTTTTTTTGTTGTTTTTAAATAGAACAATTTTTTGTGAAAAAACAAAAAAAAGGTAGAACGTGTTTTCTTTCATCAAAACATAGATATTATGACTAGAAGTTTTCGTATGCATCTGCCCGACTTTGAATGTGAGTGACTGTATATATATATTTACATATATAATTGTCGCGTATACCCTTTTTGGGTATTTGGCCGAGCTCCTCCTCCTATTTGTGGTGTGTCTCTTGATGTTGTTCCACAAATAGAGGGACCTACAGTTTCAAGCCGATTTTGAACGGCAAATGGTTTTTTATGAGGACTTTTTTCATGGCAGAAATAGACTCGGAGGTTTGCCATTGCCTACCGACGGGCGACCGCTATTTGAAAAATGTTTTTCTTAATTTTGGTGTTTCACCGAGATTCGAACCAACGTCCTCTCTGTGAATTCCGAATGGTAATCACGCACCAACCCATTCGGCTACGGCGGCCGCCGTAAATATACAAAGAGTTTTATTCAGGCAGCAATTAAAACTAAAATAAATTTATTTCATTTTTCTACTTAGCAAAAATTAATATATATTACAAAAAACTCATTTATTAAAAAAAAATGTATTCAGAAAGTACAGAAAACAAAAACAAAAAAAAATTCTAATTATTCTAAATTTTTTGTGTTGTTAAAAAAATAAATTAAAAAGATTCCAAAAAACGCATTTATTAAATTTTCGCAAAGTTTTAATCTACATATTTTAAAACTTTGAGAAAATTAAAAAAAAAATCTGTTAAAAAAAGTATTCGGAAAGTACAGAAAACAAAAACAAAACAAAAAAATTCATGTTTCTAAATTTTTTGCGTTGGTAAAAATTAAATTAAAAAGATTCCAAAAAACGCATTTATTAAAAAAATGTATATAATTTTTCTACTTTTTAAGTATAATAAAAAAATATGTGGTCCAAAACACCAATTAAATATTTAGTAAAAATATTTTTTTCGAAAAACCGCACTTATTTGAAAAATTAGTTTGATTTTTTCCCGTTTTTTGTGTTCTCTGAATAAAACATTCCCTTTTTCTATTTTTTTTAATATACGCGTTTTTTTGGAAAAATAAGTTTTTTTGTTTTTAATTTTTTTTTCGGTACCTTATATTTTTTTTTTAATAAAGATAGAAAAATTAAGTTAATTTTTGTTTGGGTTTACGCTGTTTCTGAATAAAGGTGTCATTTTTTTAAAAAAGGCCTGTTTTTTGAAATAAATTTTTTTTATAAATAAAGAAAAAAATAAATAAATTTAGTTTGGTTTTAAATACTGGCGAATAAAACTTTCTCAAATAAAAGCATTTTTGGCAAAAAAAAAATTCTTCTCGAAAATGGTTAATAGCAAATTCGCATTTTACTGCCATTCATAGAGTTGGCGCCAGCAATAAAACGAAGTGAAAGTGAAACGCATGAGCGTTATTTCAATAGAACTTAAAATAGACTTTCAATACAATCAATTCGCAGGCTGTTATTTCTATTTTTCAATATTTATGTGAGCACAGAATACATAGTCATATCTACACATGTACATAAGTAGGTGTGTACTATATACTAAGTACTTAGCCCTGGTAAGCGGCGGAAACTTAATCGTAAATTTGTTCGCAGCATTTTTTATAGTTTTATACTAATCAAAACATCAATCTTTGATAATCATAACAGCTGCTAATCTAGCCAACAATTTTTTGCTAATTGCGTAACTAAAAATTAAAAAACAACAAAACATTGATTTGATGTGGTAGCGAAATTTGATTGTGGAGAATTTATAGCTGCCTGAAACGCGCTGATTATTTTCATTTACTTTTGTTTCAATGTAAAGGTGGCAAATCCAATCTCAGATGGCGTGCAAATAATTAAAATTGCTTAAACCCTGTACCATATCCTCCTTACCTGCATGGGATAGGCGCGTCTATTCGAGGGCTGCACAATCACTTTGACACCTTTTTTCACCAATTTTTGCACGTGCGATGGCCCAAAAGGCGCACGTCTTTCCCACACGGATTGATCCTCCCGTCGTATGGCAATCACTTTGCCATGCTGAAATTGAAATTACAAACATATTAATTTAATATTTGTATGTTTATATTAATTAAACGAGTATTAAGCATTCACAGAGCTAAAAATGTAAGTGCAATAAATGCCTAACGGTGTAGAAAATTATAGTAAGGTGGGCCAGAGCTTGAGAGTCACATTTCTATTAATCTGTGCGCTTTAAAAAAAACTCGATTAATTCTAAAGAGTTCAGTTCAATTAATTGTTTATTAAATTGTAATTCACGCTTCCCTCTTTTCACACGAACAGCTTGTGAAGCTTATTTAAAGAGGTCTCATTGAAAAAATGGTATCAACTGAGGGAATAGCGTCCGGATTTGGCTGGAGAGGTTTTGAGAAATCCTTAGTATTTTCATAACTGTGACATTCAAAAGGCAAGAACAGCATACATACATATATCAGTCTAACTTGTGGAGAGAGGGCTAACGTTTGGTTTTTTCATCATCTTTTAGATTTTCGCATATAAAAAATGTATTTAAAATTAGCTCCTAAGTACTAAATATTTACAAGTGCATATGACAAAAGTCGAAATTATCAAAGTAAACTGCAAATTAAAAGCACCTTTTAACCTTATATTCATTTCACTTCATTTTTTCACCAATTAATATATTGGGGCTTTCAATAGGGGCATAAGAAGTTTGCATTTAAATTTATATCGAGAATTTTGGTACAGTGAGTTATTTTTATTTTTTTTATTATTTTTTTTTTAATTTTGTATAATTAGTATGAACAACAACAACAAATGCAATATATTTTAAGTGGGCAACCTTTATGAAACATATAAAAAAAATTTATTAACTTTTCAACAAAATTTCAAACTTTTTACTGAGAATCAAAATACATTTTCTTTTCGTTAATTTTGTATAAAAATATAGTCTAGTACAACAAAAGCAAGATATTTGAAAGCTGCAAACTTTAGGAAACAAAAACAATGCATCAAATTTTCAACAAAATTTTTAACTTTTTTTTTTAAATATTACTTAATATTTAAATATTTTTTTTTAATATAGTTCATACTTTAACTAAAGCAGCATATTTTAAAGGAGCATTAAAGTATGAAACATAAAAAACGATTCATAAAACTTTCAACAAAATTTCAATTTTTTTTTAATTTCTATTTTTGTAAATTTTATATAAAAACTAGCGGTAGCCGGCGCGCGTTGCTACGCCAACCAACACAATTAATTTACAAAAAATAGCTTTAAAGAAAGTCAGTACACAAGTATTCAATTCATTCTAAACCATTTTATTGATTTTGTTTATTTAATTTCGAAAAAATTGTGACATTACAAAGTTTAGTTTCAATTCAATGTTTATTGAAGTGCTGTGGGATACACAATATTTCTTGTCTATGAAATGTCATATTCGTTTCCTCTGTGTAAAAATATTTACATGGTCATACTAATTTTTATGACAATGGGTTGAAGGGGGCAGAAGTTGCTACTCAGCAGCGTGGCGTGCCTGGTGGCGAGTGGCATCAATGAGCATATTCTACAAACCTCCTCCGTGGAAAAATACATATAGGTATATACCAATTTTTATAATAATCGGTCCAGTAGTTTTTGAGTTCATCGATGACATACAGACAAACATTCATATTTATAATATATATAAAGATATTATTCATACAAAAACAAAAGCAACATATTATAAAGGGGGAAACTTTATGAAACATAAAATAAAACTTCATTAAACCGAGAGGTGTAGGGAGAGTCTCCAAATTCTGATTCAAATTTTGGGTAGTCATTTTTAATTATTTCCAAGTGCAAACCTTCATTTTGGTTAGAGAATTAGGTCATAAAAAAATGGAGTATGCTTTTGGAGTATTTATCCCTATTGAAACACGCTTTCGGATTATATTTTGCTACTCACATGACGCCATCTAATCAATGGCTTTGTCGCTCCATCCTTAGCCGTTATCAAATTACTCTTTGTTGCTGTGGCCGTTGCGGTAGTCACCGATAGTGTGGCACGAGACTGCAGCAATCGCATCATCTTATTGCCTATTTTGTTAGAAACTCATCCACTCGTGAATAAATTATTTAAATGTAGTACTAATAAGCAGATACGAACTTAAAAAAAGATCACAAAAAAAAATTTTATTATGAATAATATTTATTTATTTATTATTATTAAAAAAATGTATTTTGTTTATTTTTTTATTATTTAGTTATTTTTATTACACGCAATTTATGTACAAACATATGTATGTGTGTATGTATGTATTTATGTAAATTAGTATTTTCACTTTTATTATTGACAATCACTAATCGAAGCCCAATAACAATCGCACTTCCTTTCTAAGTATATGACGACTGACTTTCAAACTGCTTCCTGCGAGAGTTTAAATCGTTCTAATCGCCACTGGAGTCCGACGAGCCCATATCAATCACCCAGTCAGCAGCAAAATTTCGTACGAAATCTTTCATGCCCGAAAAAAGAAGAAAAACCATAAAACGAATAATTCATAAATATAATGAAAATGCTCTCCATGCTCTCCGCGCGCTGATAAGGCGATCCACGCGTATCAATGAATGGACACATCATTTGCACATAAATGTGCATACACCAGTGTTCAAAATAATAGTAACGCAAGGAATTGCTCAGTTCAAACTCATTTCTTTATTATTCAAAAATATTATATTTTATATATACATTCTGTCAAAAAAGTACCGAGAAATGTTCAATGAAACGCAAAATAATTGTTTAATCATCAAAATTTATTTTGTCGCCTTCAAAATAGACTCCATTCGAAGCAATACACAGGTGCCAAAGATTAGTCCAGTCATCAAAGCACCTTTTAAACGCGTTTGAAGAGATCTTCTTCAGCTCCTTTAGCGAATTCTCCTTAATGGCCTCTATCGACGCAAAGCGGCGTCCACTGAGTGGCAATTTAAGTTTTGGGAAATGGAAAAAGTCTCAGGGTGCTAAATCCGTTGAATACGGTGGTTGTTCGATGATATTTGTCGAGTTTTTGGTCAAAAAAGTGTTCACAATATGAGCGTTATGAGACGGTGCGTTATCATGGTGCAAGATCCATACGTTTTCTTTCACATATTGGGCCGTTTCCTACGCACATTCTCTCTCAAACGTCGCATAACTTCGAAATAATTTTCTTTATTTGCCGTAGAAACATTTGAAATGAACTCCGAGTGCACAACACTATGAAAATCAAAGAAAACGAGTAGCCTGGCTTTCACTTTTGACCGACTTTGACGTGGTTTTTTGGGTTTCGGCTCATGTGGATAGCGCCATTCAGCCGCCTGATGACTGGTTTGCGTGTCAAAGTCATATACCCACATCTCATCACCTGTTATGATGCGCTGGGTCCGAAGTCACTTGCTCAAACATGTCTTCAACCACCTTCTTCCTATGAATTTTTTGAAAGAAATTCAACTCTCTTGCAACGAGTCGAGCAGCCACGTGTCTCATACCTAATTGATGGTGTAAAATGTTGCGAATTGATTCCTGAGGCACGCTAAGGTCGCGATCTACCTTCCTCAAACTTTAATCATGGTTTTCCAGCACCGTTTCCTTGATTTTGAATTGTCAACGTTTTCATCCGTGGATGACTTTGATGGCGACCAGATCGGGGCAAATCTTCCACGACTTCTAGGCCCTCTGCAAAAGCCTTATAGCACTCGTATACTCGTGTTTTTAATAAAGCACACTCGCCATAGGCTTTCTGCAACATTTTTAACGATTCGGCGCATGGAATCCCGTTCGAAATACAAAATTTAAAACAAATTCTTTGTTCGTTATTTTTATCCATAGTGAAAATCGCAGAGCATACTTGCGGTTGACTGATATAAATAAATGCCAAGAAACCGCTAAATAACAGATCACACTCGAACATTGCGACACTATAGAGGACAGTAACGCGGGCTTTTTAAATAAACGATTCCTTATATATTTTTTTTTTATTTGTTAAATTTTTGTGAATTTTCCTTTATCTATCGATTTCTTTATGCCGCTCGGAAAAATTTAAAGTCATTATTGAAAGTTCACTTTTTTTTACAAATGGCAGCACTGCTTCGTTGGGATTTTAAAAGATCCCTTATATTAAGTTGCCTTATTTGTTGCACAGATTCGGTTATTTTCATAGTGTAATTTTGTAAAAAAAGGTGTAAAGGTACTTTGCGGATGACTCTTGCATTTCAACTGATTGCTTGAAATATATTTATTTTTTTAACTAATTAAGTGAAAATGAGGATGGTTCCTTATGTAGAAGTCGACGCAAGTGGAGAAAGTTGCTGATCGCCATTCATTTGGGAGTGGCCAGGACGATTCTCCTACATATTTTTCAATGGGATTATCCTAAGTATCCTATGGGTAATTTCCCCCACGGTAGCTGGGTAAAAATCCCCCCAAATAAAAAGATGTACAAAGCCTCGGATGAAAACTTCCTATACTGATGACGACCCCTGCAAACGAAAATATCGACTACGATTCGAGGGCATGCACCTGGAATGTCCGGTCCCTTAATGAGAGGGTGCCTCTGCCCGGCTGGTTGATATCCTCATGAGAGTAAAGGCTGGCATCATTACCATTCAAGAAATCCGGTGGGCGGAGCAAAGCAAGAAAAACGTAGGACCTTGCGACGTCTACTACAGCTGCCATGTAAAGGAGCGCAAATTCGGTGTCGGATTTTTTGTGGCAGACAGACTTCGTGCCAAGTATTGTCGTTCACTCCGTTGGACGAGCGCTTCGCAATAATCCGCATCTCGATTTTTTAAAATCTCTCTCATTTGCGCCCACGCCCCGATGGAAAGGAAGGGCGATGTGACCAAAAATTCTGTGCAAAATATGGTCGGATGAAAGCATGCCTGCCGATTGGAATTTAAGCGTGCTTTGCCCAATCCATAAGAAGAGCGATCCTGCATTCTGTGCCAATTACCGCGGGATTAGTCTTCTAAATAACGCCTATAAGGTTCTAGCGAGCGTATTGTGTGAAAGGCTGAAGCCCACCGTCAACCAACTGATTGGAACTTTTCAGACCTGGAAAGTCTACCATTGACCAAATATTCACAATACGCCAAATCTTGGAAAACACCCATGAAAGTAGAACCGACACTCGCCATCTTTTCGTCGGCTTCAAAGCTGCATTCGACAGTACGGAAAGGAGTTACTTGTATGCCACGATCTCTGAATTCGGTATCCCCGCAAAACTAATACGGCTTTGCAAGATGACGTTGCTCAGAATTGGGAAAGACCTCTCCGAGCAGTTTGAAACCAAATCAAAATTCTTAGTCTAAAATTTGCGATTTTTTAAATAATTCTAATTATACTAAAACAAGATCAAAACTTTTAGTTTAAAATTTGCGTATTTAATATAATTTTATGACTTTACAATAAAAAAGTAATTAAAATTAAAATTTTTTTGAATTTAAAATTATTTCGGAAGGAACTTACTTTAAAGGTGATACAGAAAATGTTAATATAATAAATGAAAATTATTTTGTTACTTTTTTGACTAAATGTAACTCAATTGCAATATTTTTAATTACAATAGTATTGATTTGCCTTCTTTTTCTTAAATAAAATTCATACAAAAAATTATTCCGGCATCTGAAAATTCAGTAAATATATATATATATATGTATGTGTGTGTGTGGGTATGCTCCAGTAACTCCTTTTATGCGGCGCCAAACTCAATCTGGGCTGCACATGCCGACAACTACTATGGAATTTTCCATGTCTTCAAAAACATTTCCATACGCACACAAACGCATAGCAAACAATAAATACTACGTGATAAGTGAAAAGTAAGTCAATGTGGCAGAGAGAGACTGACCTCAGCGCTGAGTTATCTATTGAGATATTGTAACATCAGGCGACTTGGCAGGCTTTTCATCTATAATAAACAGTTGTTTGCAGATAGACATGTGTATGTATGTATTTTCTTGAAAGCACTAAGTTACACATGTGGCATGCCTCGATTATGTACCGTAGTAGATGATAATTGAAAAACGTGATTTAAAAATAATTTAATAACAAAGTTTGCAAAATGTGCTACCTCGGCTGGTTAACGGGCTGTGCTAGTTTTGATTGAGGCAATTAATTAATCATCAGTAGGGCAGTGGAGAGAGTATTCGGGCCCGGGGGAAACTTGAGATGCTAAAAAAATATTTACTAGAAATTACGAAGAACTAAAAAAATATTGTATTATTTACTAAAAATTAAAAAAAAAATTATTTAATAAAAATTAAGAAAAAATTATTTTATTAAAACAAAAAATATTTACTACAAGTTAAAAAACCATTATTTACTAAAAATTCAAAACAACAATATTTACTAAGAACTGAAAAACATAAATATTTACTAAAAATTAAAAAAAAAACATTATTTACTAAGAGTTAAAAAAAAATATTTACTAAAAATTACAATAAAAAAATATTTACTAAAAATTAAAAAAAAACATTATTTACTAAAAAAAATATTATTTACCAAAATCAAAAAAATATTATTTACTAAAAATTAAAACAAAAAATTTACTAAAAATAACAATAAAAACTCTTTTAGTAAAAATGAAAACAAAAAATATTTACTAAAAATTAAAAAAAAACATTATTTACTAAAAAAAATATTATTTACCAAAATCAAAAAAATATTATTTACTAAAAATTAAAACAAAAAATTTACTAAAAATAACAATAAACACTCTTTTAGTGAAAATGAAAACAAAAAATATTTACTAAAAATTAAAAACAGCACTATTTACTAAGAACTAAAAAACATATTTACTAAAACTTAAAAAAAAAACATTTACTAAAAACTAAAAATTAAAAAATATTTATTAAAAATGAAAAAAAAAATAGTTACTAAGAATTAGAAAAAAAAAAATTATTTACTAAAAAATAAAAAATAAAATATTTACTCAAAATTTAAAAAAAATTAATAAAATTTAAAAAAAATATGTTATTTACTAAAAATTACGAAGAAAAAATATTATTTACTAAATATTAAAAAAAAAATTATTTAATAAAAATTAAGAAAAAATTATTTTCTAAATTAAAAAAAAAAAAAAAAATATTTAATAAAAATTCAAAAAAAGGTTGTTTTAAATATCTAAACTTTCTTTGGGGGTACTTTTTTTTGCCTCGTCGGATATACTTCAGTATATTGTTGCCCCTGTATTTTGCTGGATTTTAAAGTGTGTACATCGGAACGCGGCTTCAAATAGTTAAAATTTTTTTTTTTTTTTCATTTTTTTTCGCATAATACTGACGAATGTATAGAAAACAATTATTTTGTTTTCTCTTACACCAATAATTATTTCGATTACAATTCGAAGAGAAAAGAATTCCACAAAAAATCTGAATCAGCAACCACTCCATATTTACTCCCACCCACCCCACAATTTATGCTACTTTATGGCAGATCCTGGGTATATTCAGAAACGCATTATAAATGCGCAGTAATTGCAGCGCTGGCAGCACTGCCAATGTGACAAGTGTTGCAATTGATAGATTGGCAGTATTAAAATTTTTCCTGCAAATAATGCGCGACGTTTGATACAAAAATGGCGTTTTGGAACGCGATGCATTTGCAGTACTGCCATATTTGCATTTCTGAACGCATTGCCAACACTGCAAAAGTACGTTGCGCATTATAATGCGTCATTGAATATACCCCCTCTCCAGCGAATGTCATCGAAATCGATGCGTTGAAGATTTTAGGCGGGTCCACTCGACGTGTTTTGCCCCACATAGGCGTGAATTTACGCATTATTTTATGAATTTTGCGAACATGAGAATGTTTAAATGAGTTTCGAAAAATAATCAATACAGCTGCGGTTCAAATAAGATTCACCTTTTTATAGTCTATAAATGAATAAAGCATTTTTTTATTTGCATTCAGTTTAGAGTTCTTATACCACAAATATACTTCCCATTGTTTATATTTGTATACGTGTATGTAAGTATTTGTATGGATGTTCATTCATTACTTAAAAACTAAACAAAAACGACGCCAACAGGCGCAACAATTGCAAAAAATCACTATTCGTACTAAAACAGTATTTAGATAATAGTAAGTATAGGTGCGGTTAGATAGAAATATAACCATTATGAGCAAAGGAATCCATTTTTTTTTTTTTTTTCATTTAAAAAGCAATTTATTCTACACAAATGAAAGTTTTGCAACCAACGCTAGCGCTTTAATCAATGAGAACCGACAATGCACTTGTTTAGCTGGATATTTCAACACTTTTCTAATTTTACTTCCCAATGGAATTGAACAAAAAACATATAAAGCAAAGGCGCATCATTTTGGTTATGGAACAATTAGCTTGCACATAAATAGATATTTTTTTATCCTATACTTCCGCCTATAGTCGCTCCATCCTTCAAACAGGAGGCGAGTGTTTTTACATTTTATTGTATGCGCATATAAACGACGGTGGTGATGATGTTTAAACAACAGTCGTTTTAATGTTTTCCTCACTTCTTCATTTGGACCATAAACGATCGTATCGGAAGATAAACAAATATTGAATAGATTAATTCGTAAATGTTAAATATACATATAGAAAAGTGCCTACATTAGTTTTAAAGCAATTCAAAAGTTACGCCTTGCGTCTTTTAAACCTGCTTTCCGTATCCCTTTACAGTGTCGGCGTTTCGGGCAGCAAAGAAGTGAAAAAGGTCACCACAAAAGTGCGCACAATAGAAATCACAGATGCTGTATTATCGTTATTATTTTCAGTGGCCTCAGCTGCGTTTGCAGCCGTCCCTTCGCCTGCAGCTGCATTGGCGCTAGAATGCTGCTGACCATCGAAGGCATTATCAGCGGCTCCGCCGGCATTCTCGGGATTTCGCTGTTCGTCGGCCTGTGCCACCTGTTGCACTTGTCGTACACCGCGACGTATTTGATCCGCGTCCGCCGCATTGTTATTACGATTGATGTTGTTGTTGTTACGCTCATTTCGCAGACGTAGCACACCAATGTGGTAGCTGTAGAAATTGGAAAAGTAAAGTAAGTAAGTATTAAAACTGATAGCAAATGTTTCTACATTATTATGAGGATGTCCACTTAAAAAAAAATGTATGCGAAAAATTAATAACAACGAGAAAATATTAAACAAGTGCAAGTATATTCTAAAACATATATTTCACATCAACGCGTCGCGGTAAAGATTCTATCTCAGTTGGACGGTCGACAAAAAATTTAAATGCTTATGAGTTATAGACCGAGCTCCTCCTGCAATTCGTAGTGTTGTTCCACAAATGGAACGAGCTACAGTTTTATGGCACTTCCGAGCGGCAGATGTTTTATTTTTATGAGGAGTTTTTTCATGACAGAAATACACTCGGAGATTCGCCAATTCTGCCGAGGATCGGCCGCCGTTAGGAAAGACTTTTTCTATCATTTGCTGTTTCATGCGCGTAGATTCAAACCCGGGCACTACCTAATGGCAGTCACGCACCTACCGATTGGCTCAGCTGCCGCCAAGTAATAGGTAAGAGCAATAAATATGAAAAAATTCACGAGACTTTTTTATATGAAGAAATTCCACGACACCATTAAGGCAAAAAATTATAAAAATCAACGGGATTTTTCAGCAACTTTAAACTTTCATTTAATTATATATATATACATATATGATGGGCGCGTACACCCTTTTTGGGTGTTTGGCCGAGCTCCTCCTCCTATTTGTGGCGTGCGCCTTGATGTTGTTCCACAAATGGAGGGACCTACAGTTTCAGGCCGACGGCAGATATTTTTATGAGGAGCTTTATCATGGCAGAAATACACTCAATACGTCCATTGGGGGTGTAGTGGACGTGCGGCATCGAATAGCAGTCACGGATAAATCCATTCGGCTGCGGCAGCCAGGAAAGATATTTTATGATGAAGAAAACGCAGAGATCAAAACCGTAGTGATCAAAAAACCTTTGTGTAGTTTTTACTTTTGCTGCTATTCTTGGAGTATCTTCGGAGCATGTAATTACTACTATTACAAAAACAAGCAATAAAATGCAAGTAATTACACTATGTAACAACAGTTTCACGCCTCCGATTCAGGAATATTTTTTACGAATTTTTTCAAACACTGAATCTATAAAATTTTAGTGAACACCCCGTTACTAGCTACAATAATTAAAATAATTTAACTTACAGATAAATACCGCCAGCAATTACAACTACGGCTAGACAGCGCAACGGCGATGAATTAAAGTAAAGAATTGTCAGAAAGATAGCGAGACGTGTTATCGAAAAGAAGTTATCCAACCAGTCACGATTCTCTTGCTCCTCCTGCACAATGTTGGGAAAACGTGGTGCAGCCGCTTGTTGCCTTTCCTGTTGCCCCTGGGGCTGCTGCGCCTCCTCGCCGGCAGCAGCTTGCGCTGCAGTGTTAGTTTCCGTGCCGCGCACTGGTTGCGCCAACGACTGCGCAGCACTCAAATTTGCTGGTCCAGCTTGTTGCGACAGCAATGTAGCTGCTGGTATCACAGGATTGTGAGCGCCGGCTGTAGTAACACCCGCCGCTGTAGCTGGTGCTAGAAAAGGCATCTGTTGTAGAAAAGGATTAAATCCCAATGGGCTGGCCATAGTTGTTGGCAAATTAGCTGTGGCAGCGGCTCCTACATTGCTCGTGTAAAAGTTGGGAACACCGGCAGCGGTCGCGGTAGTATTAGCCCTGTTACAATAAAATATAAGCTATCAAAATTAAAACCAAACAAATTAAGATGTTTCACTTGTCACTTACATGCGAATGCACTGTTCCATATATTGTGAGTACACCTGCTGCATCCAGTTGTACATGGCAGCCTGTTGGGTAGCCATAGCTTGCATATTGAACTGTCTGGGAATGCTAAATGGCAACGGGTATTGTGGGTTGTTGGGATCATATACAGGACACTGTTGATTTTGCATCTGCTGATTAAACTGTGGGTATACTAAGTTTGGTTGTTGTTGCTGGTATTGTTGATAGTATTGCTGATGATAATTCGGTTGAGATGTTGTGTTCGACGAAGCAGCTCCAGTAGCATGACGTTGTCGCAAGCCGTCAGTTGTATTGCCATTGGGACTCATGTTGGCGGGTGCGGAGGAGGAGCTACTTTTAGACTTTTGCATAAAACTTGTATTCAAAGAATTCTTCGGTGTATATACTAAATGTATTATATGATTCTGGGTATAGACGTCTTTGTAGCTGCGTATAACATCCTTCAACAGTAAGCTATCATTCAAAAGTTGGCCCGAGTAAATTAGTTTTTGCTCGTCAACTGGCTGCAATGGAGAAAAAAGTACATTAAAAGTCTGGAAATTAACCAATTTGTATTTGAAATTTTACGATTACTTTCAAACAAAGCTTTGAACTATTTTGTATGTATGTAAAGCAGAAACCACATCATTTGCACAGCTGTTATTTGCACGTTTTTTATTTTCCATGTCTGCACGGTGCTCGTGCGTACATCAGCAAAAATAAATGACGTGTCCATTTCATTTTCCGCAAACAGAAGCTCAACCAGACATGCACTTCAATAGGAACTTGTGCATAAGTATGTGTATGCATGTCTACGCATGCATGCAACTATCATTTAAGCAATGGGCTTTGTTGTTGTGCTTTCTTTTACTTCACTTAATAGTTCGCCGACGAGTTCGCTGAACGATCGCGTCATCTCGAAGGGGAAGAGTAGTTCACATGCATTTGTTGCAATTAGCAAAAGCCTGTAATCGCGCAAATTTAACGTGTGCAATTTAGACTTAAGCCTTCTAAATATTTACGTAACTTGAAATTTTTAAATGAAATTGGTGTAGAAATATTTCGCTTTAAAGCTCACTACCGATAGTGGTATTTTATTACATTGAAAATGTTATGTATTTAAGGCAAAATATTGTTTTTGTACAAGACGTTATAAAAGGGACTGAAGGGGAATGAAAAACAAACAAAAAAAAAATAATAATAATAACAATGCAACGCTTTTGCATTTAAGTTAACTGTCCTAGTTGGAACAGTTATTGGTTAGGTTCTGTCAGATTATTTTTCAGTCTTTTACCTGACTTTGTTCACGTATGAATATTAAATATGATTAATGGGGTTTTCCGTACTTTCTTTTATTTTATAAATGAAATGGCCGTTGTGATAACAAATACTTAATAAATGCATATATAATAGGCACACAATTTGACAACAGCCAATTACTGCGCCACAGATTGAGAAAGCACTAACTAAATTCAATGGCGAACTAAGTACAAATGCCAATCGCGAAATTTCTGGCATTACTTTATCTACAAATTCTAATTGTATGCTTGAAAAAAAAAGAAATGAAAATAAAATTTAACGTACAATCAAACAGAAACACGAACTCGAGCTTATGTAAATTCTACGGCCGGAACCAAACGGGGGGAAAATGGCAAACAATTTACATATTTACAAATACACATCGAAGTCGGCACACATACAAATACAGTGTCGGGCAAAGCGAAATAATGTGTTCATTAAAATTTCTCAAAACCTTCCGACATGTTTATTTTCTATTGACATTGTAAAGTATTAATTTACAAAGCTTGCAATAAACTTCACACAAAGAACCTACAGTAAATAATCAGCTCTCAATATCACATTGCATAAATATGAAAGCAATGAAATTAAAGCGCGAAGTGGCTATGCTGGGAAAATAATAATATTACTCCAGCTGATCAAGAATTGCGTGGAACAACATCACGACGCACGCCACAATTAGGAGGAGGAGCTCGGCTAAACATTATTACAAAATTATTTATTATTTATTTTATTTTATCAACAGTTACGGGTTATTGATTTTCCAGATACTTTCCTATGGCAGCTTCGGCTTTCAATTTGCAATTTAAGACATCTTTGTTGATTTTAAGTTTGAGGACGCTTGGTAGGTGGCCCCTACAAACAGCAATTGCTGTAATGAAAAAACAGTATGTCTTGCGTTTTGTTGCTCTGAATCACTTTTATGTTATCAATATCATCCCATAACTCATCATGAGATTTTGTTTATTTGGACCGACCCGGCTACCGAATGTTATGTACCGCTTATTTAGATTTTTTATTAACTCTTAAAAGCACAAACCTCCGCAGGCTTAATTTTAGTTCGTCCAACACTGTATGCGCATATTTATACTACTTAGCACTTGGAACGATTTACTGGGAGCTCGCTGGAACAGTGATAAGATAAGCGCTCACTCACAAATGGCAGAAAAATTAAAAAATAAAATGTCGCAATTTCTCTATACGTATATATGAACGTAAGTGGGTAGTTTAAAAGAAATTTGCGCATACGGAATACACACAGAAGCCACAAGTTGTTTGTAAATAAAAACGAAGATTACGCCAATGATGCAACGTCGGCACTTTTCTGAATATTAGCAAGCGAAATATACACAATTAGGTCTACAAGTCTTGTAGATATTCTTCTTTTCTTAATGTTGCCGCTTAAAGCTTTATTTAAGAAATACCTAGACAAACGGAGATGAACGCTATTGAACCTTGTTTCTGTCTCCGTATCAGTAAATTGACAAATTAAAAAAAATAATTGTATATAAATGAGCATACGTGTATACTGTTATTCTAAGTTTATTTTTGTTTTATTCACATTGAGCCAAGAACTCTGCGGGTGTAGAAGAAACTGATACACTACAATGTTTGCGTATATAGTTTCAAAATAAAACAATATCCGTAACAAGTATAGCAAGTTTAGAAGTATGAAGCTGTAGAAACAGACAATATTCATATACTATATACCACGTAATTAAATTACAATTAAGTGAAAACGCTAAGCCCAAACAACACATATCCATATATTTGCAATAAATTTTTATAATACATTCTCAATGCAAATATATTATCTCCGATTGATGACTATATTGGCGTTGAATGACTTTGTATTTCTTACTTTTGCGATCATAATCAGCACTTACCGGTTTATTGGGGTACACCAGCGCCAAGTGTGTTTTTAGTCTCTTCACCGTCCACAGCAAGTCAATCTCTAGAATCTGATCATCGTATTGTTGATTTGAGGCTTTAATTAATAGTTTAACACTTGTTGCTTTTGCAGGTGTTGTTGTTGAGGTGGCCGCTGCCGCCGCACTGCCTGGAGCAGACACTGAGGCTGCAACAGAGTTTGCAGTCTTTGTAGTGGCTGCAGCGCTAGCGCTATCTGCAACCGCTGCTGCCGACGACGTCGACGAAGAGGAAGTAGTTGCTGCAGTTTCGTTCATATTCTAAATTAGCAATGGCAGACGATCCCAAATGAACTTTTAGTAGTAAATTTGTTACTGCGTCAATTCCAAAAGCAAATGCCAATTATGCGATGATATCAGTGCTTTGAGTCAATGATGATCTTTGGCTTTCCTTTAATTGTACGTTATGAAGTGTTCAACCCCTATAGTAATTAGCTCTCTCAATTAGATGAAGGTTTCTCTTTGTACAATACTTCAAATAACAATTTAACAACTGCTTCAGCTTGACAATTTTCCGTTACTGATATTAAAATATACCTTTCAGCTATTATTAGTTGTTCACTTATTTATTTTATCTGCTCTACACTTTTGACATGTATCCCACCTTGTGCTGTTGCCTCCTTCCCTAGTTTCTAAATACCAATTTATGTATTTCTTTCTCCTTTTCTTATTACTCTTCTTTGTGTGTATTGAAATTTCAATTGCTCGGTGCTTCGTCGTTTTAACTATTTTTAACACGTATATGCTCTTTGTTTACTATTATTCCAGGTTTTCTCAAAATTCAAATGTTTCCTTCATTAAACTACAAAATTTTGTCATTTTTTCCACAAAAACTTTAATAAAATACAACGAAAAGTTCGATTTTTACACAACTTTTTCACTTCAACAGCTCCCGTGCTCTCACTCGTTCATTCGTTCAATTCGTTAGCTGCACTTCATTCGTGATTGGCTGAAAAGCACAGCAACACTGTTCGCTTGCAAACGAGAGCGGCACAAAACATGCAAACAGCAACACTGATTTGCGCGGATTTGTGCGCATTTGTTCAAAGAAAGTTAAATTTCGTAAAATAAACTTTTTTAAAAATTAAACACAAAATTTAGGAAGCCTTTTAAAGTAAATTAATAAATTCACGCATAAAAATAATGGAGTTTAACAATTAGCTGCAAATATCCCGCAGGGCCTCTTTAAAGCGCCGAATAGCCCCTTTTTGGTTTCTCTTTTGCACACATTTTCTGTTTTTATTTCACTACTTTCTCGTGAATCAATTTTTGCAAATACCTTTGTTATGAACACATTTGGTCATTTTTGATTGGTTGGCTGGATGATACAATTTGTTCACACACATTCATATATATAATTTAATTGTGTTAACGATCCCGTTTCCCTGCTACTGCTTCATGAATTGCCGCAGATAACATAAGCTCTATGTTCTCTAAGTTCTCTGATTACCCGTATTTGTAAACTGGAGCAAACACAATCGGAAATTGCGTCATGTGATTGTTGTTATTTAATTTCTGGTTGCCAAACTCAGAACCAAAATTTGTCCAATTTAACTGAAGACTGAGTATTATTAGAGTTCAAACAAAATGTAAACCAAAAGTTCAGGTATTTGAAAAAAATCCGAGAATTGCTTATCATAACATATATATGCTGTGCTTTTATACATTGTATTATACATATATGTATGTATGTATGTCTTCTGCTGTTACAACAACAACAGCTGATAACAGCTAAGTGATAACGTAAAACTTTTAACTTACACCTTCTTTCTTCTGAAAATGTTCTATCCGACGATCACGAAAAAGGTGTACCTAGTATTTGACGTCATATGTATTTCAATTGACAGGGCAAATTATGGAAAAATAGGTAGGGTTTGAATTGAATGTAAGGTACATATATTAAAATAGTTTTCACATTTTCACCATACATTTCTTTATTCAGGTTGAAAAGAACGTGAGCTTATTTACTTAGTGCCCTAACCGAATTGAGTGAATGACAACATGAATGACATATCAACATAAATCATTCTTCATAGACATTTAGTTGGGGAATGCTGCTAAAGTGACAGCATTTCTTAGAGGGATATAAGTATGTATGTGATTACAGCTCCTACGGGATTCCGGCTCCCCAACGTAGGAATGACTATTGATTCGAAGGTATTAAGCGCAGTATGACCAAGACATAGTATTAGTGTACCTCTGAGCTTGGGTGTGTTGGAGCTGTAATCATTGCGGCAGTGTTACTTTAATTAGATAGCATCAAGTTCTGTCCCATAGTTGCTGCAACAATGCCTACGTCACGCGTTCAATCAGTAAAAGGTTAACAATCTGATAGCCAATCAAGTGCAGTACAAATTTGTCTGCTGGGCAGTAGATATTGAAGAGGGAAACTAAGTTTTTATTTAATAAATACTAATATTGCTTATCTATTGGTTTTAGCGTAAAATTAAGTTCAAATGAAACGAAGTTATCCGGCCCAAGACTCTATATTTTAAAACAACTCGTTCGGCGAAAAAATAATTTATGCAATATTGCGGCAGCTATTCAGCTGAGTATCAATTAGAGGCCATCAAAAAAGTAATATAGTCGCAATATTGCTCTAATTATTGAGTGTGACACACACACTCTTTATACAAACTGATCACGTTGCTGTTGTTGTAGCGCTTCATCAAGCGCTGCTAGAACGGTGTTGTCATCGGTCGACATCGCTTACCTCATCACACGGTGGACCAAAGAAACATGATGTTGGTTTCAAAGGGAGAGAGGTGTTAGGTGAGTGGGTTTCATCCTCCGTTGGACAAACCTTCGATACTCGCGTCTGACCTTTTTTCGTTCTGTTTGAGGATCCTTTTTAAAAGGTTATATCCATAAATCGATGGAAAATTAAATTTTAGAAACCTACCTGGACGCTCAAGTTGTTAGCTATAATAGAAATAAGTTAAATTCACGTCCAAAGTAGAAAAAGTCTAGCCAACGGAGGGCTAAGGGGCATGTGAATAGGTGGTTCGTGTCGCGCGGGGTACCTTCACATGCCCAGCAAGTACGTCACTCCCAAGAATGTTAGAATATTCAATTCGCCTTGCGTCACTCACGCCACTCTCCCAAAAGGGTGCCACGTAAACATACAACAACATATACGAGGCTCTCTTGAAAAGTCCGTACAAAAATAAAAATTACTTAATAGTTTGAGGTAAACTTTTTTTTCGACATAGTCTGCTTTTAGGCTTATACACTTCGTTCAACGCTGTTTTAGTTCGTTGATCCCTGTCGAATAAGAGGATTTGTTTAAGTCTGCAAAATAGCCATTCGTTTCTGCAATCGCCTCTTCATTTGAATAAAATCTTTTTCCCACCAGCCATTCTTCAAATTGGGGAACAAGTAATAGTCTAAGGGAGCTAAGTCTGGAGTATGGTGAGATGTGAAACAACTATCTGAAGCGTGAGCTGGTGCGTTGTCGTGATGGAAAAGGACTTTTTTGAAAATCCCTTGAGGTCCTCGATTTAAACAAATGCCAAGCTGGCTGATGTGGGTCCATGATTCAATAATAAAAGGTTTGCTCGGTAAGCAGCTTTCTCGTTCCATCTTAACAAATCGGTTGCCTTAGCACAATGGGTTCTAAAAATTTTCCAGCTCTACAAATTTTGAGTAAAAGTGGATGGAAAGACAAATTTGTAGAAAAAAATGTTTTTTTGAAGAGTTTGTATCGGTATGTCCAGGACTAGTATGACATGGAAAACATCCTGACTTACTGCATAAGTCGGGACATGTTGGAGTAATTGGGGCAATCCGAGATCGATACATTAATGGAGCTTTATTTCTTTTGATGTGGTGATTTTGAAAGAATTCATGTTTTGCAAAGAGTTACGACAGGGAGAATAATTGGATACTCCCGACGCGATCGCTAACATTGTATGCTTTTATTATAAGAAAGTTGGAATTGACAGAACTTGTTTTCAATGAGCCTTCCTGCACATGAGTGGATGAAGTGTCCAGAGGAGGCTTAGCAAAACACATTAACTTTCTAAGTATTACTAAAAAATTGGGGCGAGCACTTAAAAGTTTTAACGGAACAGCTATTCGGCAAGCGACAAGCTTATTGCGTATCCCAGGCACGTGGATGGCAGCGCTAACGGTAAGAAGTAATGTAGGAATAATTGTGACTTGGAGATTGAAACTCGAAACTTACGTGGGTTAAGCGTAGTAAAATAAGGTAAATTAAATGTATGATGAATCCATTTCTTCTATGAAATAACACTGTGCGACAGTGATATTATACTTTTATGGAGACCTAGTACAACTTGTAGGTATAGTAAAACTAAGAAAAATGGTATAGAAGAAATTTTCAATACACCCCCAAAATCTCATTTTATGGCCATACAACCGTTTTTCAGTAGGTTGATGTGAAGAATCACTCCTAACTTCGCCAATTTCCATCCGATTTCGAAGCAAGCCTTTTTGACAGTTTGTTGACAATTTTTCTTAAATGACAACTGACGAGACTTTAGACAGAAGTATTTGGAATTTTTTTATTTTTTCAACTTTGACATAATTTTTGCGATATTATCCGATATGGAGGATTTTTTTTAGTACACTACTGTTATAGTAAATTTAAATTTGTGTCGAATGAGCTATATTTGACTGTAATTGAATTAAAATTAATGGAGTTGTGTGAGTTTTAAGATTTTTTTTTTTTACTAATTTGGTATGTAGGTATAACTTACGTTAAATGGGAATAAGGGCGCGTTTCGAAGTATGAAAATGATAACAAGTGTCATTATAAACACATAATATTTATTGGAGTATTGTGCAGTGCAGCACTGTACGGTATGGTACGGTGCAGTACACAACGGGACTGGTTCCAAACTTAAAAATGCATTGGAAACGGCCCTTTGGAGTTTGGTATGGTACGGTCATTCTCTTCATCAGTTTTGAATACTT
This sequence comes from Anastrepha ludens, assembly GCF_028408465.1. Lineage (NCBI taxonomy): Eukaryota > Metazoa > Arthropoda > Insecta > Diptera > Tephritidae > Anastrepha > Anastrepha ludens. The sequence goes on from NC_071501.1 coordinate 120,879,994, forward strand.
CTCTGTAAGAAAGCGTTTTAGATTGTCTTCCCGATAGAAGAAAATCACGAGAAAAATCCTGAAAATCTGAATTTGATACAATGTGTCGTTCTGAAGACTTAGAACCAGACGGAAAGTACTCTTTATCATCAGGTTTATTGTTATCAGTTTGATCATCATCAGCAATGAGTTAAACTTCCTTCAGTTCATGACCTGTTGAGTCAATTATATCGTCCAAGACTACGGGGTTCTTAACAGATGCAGCATCAGCATACTTTATGTGCTTTCGAGTTTTATAATGATGACCGTTTAGGTCCGTTTTACAAAAATAACATCGGAGAATATAAGGAAATTCGACTTTTCTGGCATTGTTTTGATTTATATCTCTTGAATTTCAATGAACACTCAGTACAAGCAAATTCCGGTTCATACCAGTGGTCAGAAATAGTATATGTAAGCTTAAAGAAATCGTTGTAGCGATCAACCAGAGCATTATTACTCTGTAACTTCAAACAATGCTTTTGATCCACAAACCACATATGAAACTTATTGCGATTATCACACATTTCTTTCTAATTGAAGCAAAACAATAAAACTTTGACGTTTTAGTAAGGTTGAATTATAATAACAAACTTCTTTTGTTAATCAATGTACAGTGTGAGCTTTGGTACACTTGGGAGCTTTTTCATATTTCTATTGAAAAAAAAATGTGTGATAATATGTGAGATATTTTCGTAAGTTCTAACAAGTTCTGTTGTATGCAGTACAGTGTACTCTTATGTATACAAATATACTCCAATAAATATTACGTATCTATAATAACGCATCAAAACACGCCCTTATTCCCATTTAACGTAAGTTATACCTACATACCAAATTAGTAAAAAAAAAAAAATCTTAAAACTCACACAACTCCATTAATTTTAATTCAATTACAGTCAAATATAGCTCATTCGACGCAAATTTAAATTTACTATATTATAACAGTAGTGTAACAAAAAAAATTCTCAATATCGGATAATATCGCAAAAATTATGTCAAAGCTGAAAAAATAGAGAAAAAATAAAAAAAATCCAAATACTTCCGTCTACAGTCTCGTCAAAACTGTCAAAAAGGCTTGTTTTTGTTCTTTGGAACTAAAAAAACAAATTCGAAATCGGATGGAAATTGGCGAAGTTTGGAGTGATTCTTCACATCAACCTACTGAAAAACGGTTTTATGGCCATAAAATGAGATTTTGGGGGTGTATTGGAAATTTCTCCTATACCATTTTTTTAGTTTTTCTATAGCCACAAGTTGTGCTAGGTCTCCATAAAAGTACAGGGTGGCTGATGAATTTTGCTACATTAAGAAACTCAAATAACTTTTTTTTTAGTGTATGGAATTCATTTATTTTTTTTTTTTCAAGTTGAAGGTCATTAAATTTTATTAAATGTAGCTTAACTAGTTTTAAAAATAATTTAATTTAAATGCCCCCATGCTCGTTGACACGAGTGCGGCATCTTAGTAAAAAGTTGTTCATTGCTGCTTTGAGAGTTGCGACAGGAATAGCCGCAATTGTTGCCCGAATGGATTGTTTTAGTTCATCCAAATTGGTTGGGTTTGTTTTATAAACTTCTTGTTTACATAAACCCCACAAGAAAAAGTCAGGTGCAGTAAGGTCAGGCGACCTGGGGGCCAACGAAATTCGGAGTTTCTTGAAATCAGTTTATTGGAAATTTTCGTCGCAACTCTGTCATAACAGTCTGGGCTATGTGAGACGTTGCCCCATCTTGTTGAAACCACACAGAGTTGAAAGGAATTCTCTTTCGGCGTAGTTCTGGATAGAAAAATTCTTTCAGCATTTTCAAATAACGGTCTCCAGTAACCGTAACGGTGTGACCATTTTCTTCAAAAAAATAAGGCCCGACAGTACAGCGTGAAGAAACCGCACACCACACTGTCACGCGAAGAGGATGCAATTCCGTCTCGTGGAGTATCTGTGGGTTAGAAGTACTCCATATTCGACAATTTTGTTTGTTCACATTGCCGTTTAAATCGAAATGGGCCTCATCAGACATGAAAAGGCAGTTTAACATGTTTTGGTCTTCTTCCACCATTTGCAGGATCTTCTGGCAAAATTCCAAGCGAATCGGCAAGTCTGCTGCATTCAGTTTGTTAACCATTTGAATTTTGTAGGGAAATAAGTCTAAATCTTTGTGCATTATTGTTTGCAAAGACTGTCGGCTGACACCAAGTTGAGCAGATAAGCTTCTTGTTGAAACCCTTGGATTGCTTTGTATAGCTGCAGCTACAGCAGCGATCGTTTCCTCCGTCCGAACTGGTGGGTTTCGATGATAAGGCCTTCTTGCGACTGTTCCTTGCCCAGCAAAATTATTCACCAGTCTCATTATGGTCCATTTGCTCGGGGGATCGCCGCCAAACATCCGCCTGTACTCTCTCTGTACCAAAACTACGGACTCCAGTGCGTGATAGCGGCGGACTATCCAAATTCTTGTTTGCGTGTCCCAGTTATCCATTTTAATAAATTTTAAAGATCAATCTGCAAATTAAAACAAAAATGGAACAGATAACTTAAAAAGAAAAAAAGTTATTCAATTTTTTTTTGGTAGCGGCTTTCATCAGCCACCCTGTATATTTAATTTTTTTTTTGCCACACAGTGTAATTCATTATCACCCTATTTTAAATAAATATTGTAATAACTTCGCAACTTCGCAATTGGTTTTCAATTTAAAAATTAGTTCACAAGATATAATCTTGGATTAAGTAAAAGAAATTTTTGTATTGGAAATTTCTGCTAATAACTTATATTTGTAAATATATTTATTTATACACATAAATATGGACATATGTATATGAAATATGTATATTTATATTTACCTTGCCCATAAAATATGTAATTTACCTTCAAACATTAATTGATAGCCGTTTGTCCATTTAAGGGGTTATATACAGTTAGAAGGCCGAAAAGAAGCGAATTTTCCAGAATTAGTCCTGAGAAAACTTTTAAATTTATTGACTGTAATTTATTAACTGTATTTTAAGACTTAGAATTAGTAAAAATATTTATTTGGAAAGGAGCTACAGCTGGTCTCCGGGAGCTCTTCTCAAAAAAGGCGTTTCGCGTGGTGACCACTATATCTCTGAACTGGATCGTCTGAAATTTAAAAAAATTTTAACAAAAAGGACTTTCTGCATCTTTTTAAATGCAATCTTTTGTAAGGGAGTGCCAAAAATTTAATGTCACAACTGAGCAAACTTTTAACTGCATCATGGTGAGTGTTCTTCCAAGAAATGTTACTAGGCATCTCTCTGACTCTGCACGGACTTTTCAACCGACCCTCGCGTAGTATGTAGAAACAAAGAAGAACTCGCCAACGGTTATCGGAATCATCTGTGAGTTTTGTTTATTTTTTATTCAAACAAGGTTACGTTTCAAATAAATTACAAATTAAAAAATATTTATTTTGCTTGTGTAATTCGCTTTGCTGCTTTTCGATTTTTATTAAGAATAATTTTACAAATGTCGCACATCTCTAACGACACGCTCTACTAAAAATTACACGTTTTTTGGTTATTTTTATCGCTTTATTCATTTCTCATTGTTTAAGTTTTCGCTAATTTCTGCGCTTGCGTTCGGTCGTTATTATAAATATAGAAGTAGACCTTACTTAGTAAATATTTTGCAATAGTCTTAGATCTAAAAAGTTTCAAGTATTTTTATTTTGACGTTGTTCGTTACTTTTCAATTTTAGTATTAAACTAAGCCTAATATATTTATGCTCACCTAAAGCAAATAATTCGTTTTTAGTTACTAGAAATATTCAAATATGTACGATGTCGAAAACTCAATTTTCAAAAGACTATTTTATGTGAAAACTGCTGTAAAAAATATTATGATCACAAAATTATTTTTATACAAAAAATATACACTTCTTTTTTATTTTAAGTAGTATAGCAGCGAAAGGTGATGACTTAAATTAGTCTAAGTCAAAGAAATTCAAGTTTTGGCTTTGATATAAAAAAAGTAATAATAGAAAAAGAGCTTAACGCAATTCCTTAGTCCATTTTACACGCCTAACCCACTACAGCTTATTTTCAATAGCACAGAAAAGTATTCTAGATTAAAATAAAAAAAAAATTAATCCATTGCGTTGAAAATTGTTTTCGTAAATTTTACTTAGTATTAAAAATATTTGCATACTTTGGAGTCTTATTAAGCTTTTTAAAGCATACAGTTCATTCATACCATATCCTATTTCATGTTTATTAACGGTTTTTTGGCCACTGATATTTTCTTTTTAAAATCCAAATATTCTACTAATTTTTGCACCTCTTTGTTCGCATATGTCTTCTCTCTTTTTACATGACGGGTAAACATCTATTTAAAAGCTACTTAAAATGGTCTTTAGCGCTTAAGTTTGCACAATTCGAGCTTCACAAATATATAATTTCTTGAAAATGGCTACTATAGGGCTATGGCTACTATTGGAGATGTGTCAACGTGCACTCGTAAATCAACGGATTGCGTGACGGTAATCCAAGCCATATTTGATATTTTCAGCTAAAATAAAGCTTTTTATTTATAGCCACATCAACATTTCGTACGCGCACCCTGTTCACAAAACCACTTACTTTCTAAGGTTTCGAATATCATAGGCGTTCAATTTCATAGGCCTTCTTACGACTCTTAAACTAGGTTTTGAAAATCAATCTCATTAAAAAGGATAATTCCTTTAATTTTTAGCTAAATGCAACCAGCTACAAAAATTTGCAGCAACAGATCAGATAAGACTCATCACCGTCAAGCCAAAATCATTGGCTTAATTTTTTGATATTTTCAGTCAAAAGTTTTGTATGTGATTGATTGGATATTATATTATTTTAAATAAAGTTGTTAGACGAACAGCGAAGCATAAAACAATCACTAGATAAACGGAAATGTTGCGCGCATTTTGCCGCTGATTGCATTCTAATGGGAAGTATGACATACATAAATTACATTTTCCATGTATGAATGATGCGTGAGAGATGTTGTAAAATTGCACTCATTCTACCGTAAGCGAGCGGGTAGTCTCTATACTACTAAAGCACTGCTTCGCTTACACGGGGCGCGTATCTTTTTACAAACGTGCTCGTATATATATTTTTTTTTACGAAAAATAATGTATTGGCGTTTCCCATGCGTATGTAGAAATGTGAATGTTCATTAAGGTGTGCGTATAATTAATTATTCGATAATCAAAATTTCTAATTTTTCACGCATGTGCTCTAATAAACTAATGAAAATCACGAAAGTATAGCCACAGAACGTCGCGGACCGCCTTGGCTAATGTTGTCCATTGAGGACCACTTCTTCATGCCATTCTTCAAAGCTTCGGCAGTCACTTTGTCCTGCATTACACGCGACATTGCCTCCAACTTCTGGGCGCGCTCCTTGGAGAGTGGTTCCGTTGGGAAGGACAAATCGTTCGCCTCGGCGAGCGTGCGTAAGTCAAAGTAATATTTGGCGTAGACGGATGAGGGTACATTGATATTGAATTGTAGCAATTCAAGGAATTGACGTTCTAGTTCGTTCATATCCTCCACAGTGATGTCTTTTAATATTTGACAATAATCCACATTCCAGACGGCTTGATCGTCCCATACCTTGGAGGCGAGCAGTATGGCACCTAATTTGGAAACAAATCAATTAGGGATATTCGATTTACATAGCTGACATTCACATTATTTGCCAAACTTACCCAGTACCATACGTTTCCAGTTGCAAGGTGCCAAATCCAATTCTGCGTAAGTAAGCAAACGCTCGAGATAGACTAGCGTTATAATGGCACATTCAGCAGTCAGTTGAGCCGCATTGAATAGAGTGCGTACGAATTTGTAGATCTGTCTGTGCTCTGGATTATGCGAATCATAGTCATCGGGCACGGAATCGTGCGTTAGTGGATGCAACTTTTCATCGAAAATGTCCAGCCGACGATCTGATTGTCGATTCTTAATGTGATAGTAAATAGCGAGTGACACACACTTCACTGTATTTTTGAGATTTGGTTGCGATACAGTACTGTCATCCAAATAGATGGTGGAGCACGATGAACTCTTCTTCAGCCCACCGCCAGTTGAATTCGCCGCCTGTTGGGCGATTTGATGTTGTGAACGCTTGCGTGAAATGCCACCGTTTTCCACTTTCGAACGCTCAAGAAACATGGTGGCAGCGGTCGGATCGACGGAGGGATCATCCTCACCTTCGAGCGCTTCGCGTTCCGAAATATGCTGCAAATTGTGCGGATTGTCCAGTGTACCAGCACTGTGATGTATAGCCGCCGTGGAAGCAGAAATATGACCATCTAACTGGTGTTGCGATGATGAGATATGGTGGCTGCTATGCACATGGTGACGCTCCTCGTAGACGGGTGGTATATCTTTAGATTTGTGTTCGGATTGGGGGCTCGAATAAGCACAGCAGGAGTTTTTGTTGCCCATTTTCGCACGATTCTATATGCCAGCAATTGGGAACTATGGAAACGAATGAAGCAGGATGAATAGTGGATGATATCGAAGATTGGTAGAGATCTTTCTAATGCGAGGAAAGGCGAATCGAGTTAAAATTTGCGTAAACGATGGAGCTTGACGTAAATGCAACTGTTTTGTTCACTTGGCTTTATTAATGGGCTTTTGCTTTTTAATCCTAAATTGCTGCTGTCTTATAATTTTTTTTTTCTCTTTTTTTTTTTGTTTGACTAGTTGGGAGTGGTTCCGTGATTTTTAATTAAATTTATTATATTTTTAAAATTTGGAATTTCGTAAAAAAAAATATTTCACATACATCTGTGTATGTCGGTAGCTCAGTTGCTGATTAAAATCAAGTCAATTCATCTATGCGCGCTCATTTATGAGTCGAGTTTTCCCACAGTTTGGCTGCCCAGAATAAACTTTGAAATATTTGTAGGGATTTCTACACAGCAACGCATTTAATTTTTAAATATTTGGCACTTTTATCCAGTTCACAGTGGAACATATTTACAAATAATTCGTGGAGTCCTTTTCCGCAATTGCCGATTCTGAAACTGAAAGTATGGATGCGTTAGTTAATTAATAAAAAAGAGTTATTATATTTTACGCTATTTTCAAAATATGCTCATAATTTTTTCTGCACAACTTTCATTATGATAGTAAATTTGCTTCATTCTGTGCTGCTGTGATTTGATAATAGCTAACAGCCTCAATGGCTCCAACTCATCACCGCCAACTAGGCAAGCTCTAATCAACATTTGCGTTTTTTGGCAGTTATGTACCTGCATTCATACCTGCATACTTTGTGCCACGGCAAACAAGATAAGCCCGGTATGACATGACGTTATTTCATAAAAACCGAACAGAAAACAAAAAAAAAAAATGAAAGCAAACATTTTTAAGATTTTCATTGCTAATTAAACAGCGCGAAGTACAATAATTTTGTTAGAAAAGTCAAAAGATTACGTTGAAAAATAAATATTTACCATTAATGTGTTTCAGTTCATTCTCATGCGTATAATTACAAAATACCTACAACGAATGCAGATAAATATGTGCCTACGTACATACTGTGAGCGTCAAAATAAAGTGTACAGAGCATTTTGTTATAAAATGGATTTTATTTCAGTCTTTTATAACAAAACAATATATTTTAATTTCATGTTTTTTAAATTAGTATTTAGTTCTCTACTAATTACTAGAAAACAACAAAAAAAATAAATTACAACAACAAAAGTTGTAAGACAAAAACAAAATTTAGTGCATATTTTACGTGTCAAAATAAAGTGTACAGAGATATATTTTACAAAAATGATATCGATTTAGTATTTTGTTGATTTCCCTTTTTCTTTGATAACGGAAGACAGTCTTCGGGGCATCGACTCAACTAGTTTTTTTGTCACGTCAGATGAAATTTTATCCCACTCTTCCTTTATAGCGAGTTTCAGCATAACCATATTGGTGATTGTCCTTTTCCGGATTTGGTGGTCTAAATGCTCCCACAAATGTTCAATAGGGTTTAAGTCCGGTGACTGTGGAGGAAGATTCATGTCTTAGGAGTACGATAAAGCAGCCATTCTTTTACTATTTTTGCTGTGTGCTTGGGATCATTATCTTTTTGAAAGATCCAAGATCCCTGCAAGTGTTATTTCTGTACACTGGTTAGTAAATTATTTTGTAAAATATTCAGATAATATGTTTTGTTCATGGTACTTTCAATAAAAACCAAATTGCCAACTCCGCTTGCCGCCATACATCCCCCCACCATTACCGAACCCCCACCGTACTTAACTGTGGTTATCAAATTTTGGTCGGCATACTCTTTATTTTTGGTTCTCCAGACTTTAACCGGTTTTTTCTGCTCAAAGACCTCGAACTTACTTTCATCGCTAAACAGGACATTATTCCAGAAAGAAACATCCCGATTTTCGTATTTTTTTTACCTTACTTCAATCTCATTTAAAATTTTTGGACGGCCTGCACCTGGTCGATTTTCTACTTTGCCGAACTCTTTGTATTTGTCAACTATTTTTTTCACAGCTTCTGTTTTTTATAGCTCCTGTTGACAATAGAGCCAATTTCACCAAAGGTTTTACCTTCATTGCGAAGCTTTAGTACCAGTTCTCTAACATCAGTCGAAGTTTGTTTACCCATTATTAAAAAAAATTAATAATAGAATTTAATTTACTGTAGACAAAAACTTTTCACTCTGCCGATTGCAACCAATTAAAATACAATATGAAAAAAGTTTCAATGCATCGAAAAAGGAAGTAAACAACCAAATATAACGGTATTTTTTACCGTACAACATCGCTAAAATGCTACTTATGTACGCTGCACACTTTATTTTGACGCGTAAAATATGCACTAAATTTTATTTTTGTCTTACAACTTTTGTTGTAGTCATTTATTTTTTTGTTGTTTTCTAGTAATTAGTAGAGAATCAAATACTAATTTAAAAAACATGAAATTAAAATATATTGTTTTGTAATAAAAGACTGAAATAAAATCCATATTATAACAAAATGCTTTGTACACTTTATTTTGACGCTCACAGTATGTACGTATGTAAATATGCATACAGCAACAATTGAACGGTATTTGCACTTAATGTACTGATTCTTTTCAATTTACGTTTTGTAGGCACTTGGGTTTGGGCGTAAGCTCTTTGGCCAATGTTTTCCCATTTATAAGGTAATGAGAGTTTTGTGGCGACAAATGTAATATAAATTCGATTTATTCAAAGCATTAAGCCAACGATAATGAATTATGCATCGGCAAAAAGAAAAATGTTATTTTTAAACGTTCATACATACAAACCATTCGTATGCATTTACGAAATATTATATAAAGTTTGAAGTTGCGTGGGAAGTTGTTCGTACACGCACAAACATGTCCACGCAATATTGAGAAGCCCACATTACTTCAAAAACAACAAAAGCTTACATACTTAAAACAGAAGTTCATAGAATTGTAATTAAATTGAATGCACCGAAATAATATAAACCGCTTTATTATTTTTTATTTCAAAGCGAAAAATATATCTTAAAGGCATCGCGAAAATTATATAAAAATTGAATTGTTACAAATTATTATATTTTGGTATTCATGTATCCAAAAAAAATTGCAAAGTTGGAAAGTGAGAGAGCAAAGTGATATTTCTTTTAGAGGGGAAGTTGCAAGTTTTTACTCTATAAATTTTTACATGTAAGGATTTGTAAGTGAGAAAACAGCTGATCGCAAAGTAAAAATAAACATGAATTAAGTACGTTTCTAGAGTTTCCGAAATACAAATCGAAAGTATTGAAGGTATCTTTCGTGTTTTATGCTTGTACTCTATTGTTATTAATTAAGTTGGCAATATATGTAAACTATATACATGCATAGATGGGAGCGCGGAGAATATGAAGAAAGCTGTGATTGCCATAATAAAAAAATTTGTGATATGCAACAAATTATTGTGTTGAAAATAAAAGCATGTGTTGCTAAGCTCGTTATTTTGCATTTTATTTGCTTTATAAAAATGTAAACTTAAATTTAGCTCAATTGAAAAAATTTATAATTTTTGTGATTTTTTCCGCCAACAATTTAATCAGCTGTTCGTAAAACTTGCAACTTGTTACTGGTTTTGCGTTCAAGTACTTTTTTGATATTTTTCTCTTTGAGAGCGAATTCTCGAAAATTAAGTTACTAGCAAGTTATTGGATATTTTTAAATGAACAGTCCTAATGTTTGAAATGAACTCCACTCAAGGCTATGACTGAGTTGAAATGGTAAGCTCTTGTGACAGTTAAAATATGGGAATTAAAAGTGTGCATGCATAAGTAATTTTATCGGACAGTGGTAGATGCTTTAAGTATAGCGAAATCCCGCAAAGAGGTATAGTAAATAAATTTAAGTAAATTCCGACCAAATGTAGCTAAAGATAACATCTTCGAAGATCAGTTTTGTAAGCAAAGAAAAAAAATGGCCAACAGTTTTTGCAAATGATTAATTAAAGTTGAAGTGGTTGTTGGCTATAACTTCACTAACTCGTCCATCCTAAGTCTAATTAAAGGATGTTTTTTTTTCAAAAGGCTTGCAGTAACATATGAGTGGAGAGTGCATGGATTCTTATTTGCACTGTTAGTTTTGCTGTAATAACGGGTGTTCAGATTGGAGATACTTATTCCAATAGAGGCTTTTTGACACTTACGCCTAATTACTGTCAAACTAAATACATTTTTTTCAGTATTCATCATGGAAAGACTTACGCCTCAACAACGTTTACATATCGCACAAATGTATTAGGAAAACCGATGCTCTGCGAAAAGTATTAATCGTGTGCGCATGTCGACTTATGCTGTACAGCAATGAGGCTCAATTTTGGTTTATGGTTACGTCAATAAGTAAAATTGCCGTACTTGGGCTAAACAGCAACCCGAAGCCATTCAAGAACAGCCATAACATCCATCCATTGGTGCGACTTATGGGATGAAGGAATTATCGGCCCATATTTCTTCACAGACGAGGCTAGCGTAAATGGCGAACGCTATCGCGCCATTATAAACGACTTTTTGATACCGGAAATTGAATCCGATGATCTCCACACCATTGGGTTCCAACAAGACGGCGCTACTTGCCATACAGCATGGATTAACTGCGTTGTCGTTTCGGTGAGAAAATTATCTCTCGTCTCAGACCAGCGGATTGGCCACCAAGATCGTGGATAGCACACCTTTGGACTGTTATTTGTGGGGATATGTAAAATCTAAATGCTTTGTGGATAATCGACCTGCGATTGAGGCATTGGATGCCGCATTACTAAATTTATTCACGCGGTACCGACCGAAACCCTGCAGCGAGTCATTCAAAACTGGTGTTTACGGATTATCTTTAAATAATAAATGTCATGAATGGTTTTAAACAAAAATAATAAAGATTGCCCAAATAATTTTAATTTTGATGTTTTATTTCAATTTAAAGTCCGATACCTCTAAATTGAGCGCCTTTACTGCTGAAGTGACAACCTTTGAAAAGATATATGTATTTATATACATATCTGGGAAGGACGGTGCAGGGTCTGTTTTAGCTATGTAAGAATTGATAAGCTCAATTCAACATACGGATTGGTGTAATTAAGACTAACACTGGAAATGGAACTGCATATTATTGATACCTAATTTAGCCTAAATTAGAATAACTAATTAAGATTAGACCACAAATGCTTTGAAACAAGTCAAGTTGATTCAACCGGCGAGATCGCTCTAAAACTATCACTTCTTGATACTAAGATTAGCTAGTTAAATACTAACGATTGATTTTATAATCCTTGTCAGAGTTGAAGGCGTCAGTCTCTTTTTCGGAAACTAGACCAGATAAGAATATGAATAATTTGCGGTATTTTATCAGCCGAGTTGCCTATATGGCGATTGTTGTTGGAGGAGCGTTTGCAATAGCTTTGTCAACGTCTACAACTTTCAACGCACATATGTAGTGTGATTGCTGAATACGAATGGTTAAGATAGTCAGACAGCATTCGTAGATATATATTTTCTATATGCACTTCCAAAGTAAAGCCAAATTAAATAAAATTTTGTTTTCCTCGAATGTCTTGCTTCTTCGTCAGGTAAAAATCAGTAAGGGAAATGCCACAGCATAATCTACCAAACATAATGATATTTTAGGTATAAATCATGTAGTGGGTATATATGTACATATACATATATGTACATTCATCAATTGAATCTTTGAATCAAGTGACAATTTTAGGCAGGTATTTAGTTACTTTTGTCAACTATACGTACACATGCACACATCTATGTCATATATAAATGGAAAGCCGGTGTACTACTCAGGAATTTAGTGCAGAATTTGGGTTTCCCTGCTAATTAAGATGGAATTCGCTTTTACACACGTACATTACATTTAATATTTAATATTTCGTCCACGCATGCAGGCAGACTTCGTTTGAATAAGAGCAGATATCGTTATTACCGGTTAAATTTTCATTCAGAAGTTGGAGTTGTTGAATTATTTCGCTGCCTATGCCACTTTAGCCCGTCTGACACCTTGTGAAGGCGTTTGGTGTGGCTCTGCTGCTTCCGAAGTATTTGTTGTTGCTGGATCTCGAGGTGCAGCTTGTCTTCTAAAATACACTTTCTTTCTGGTACTTTTACATTTTCCACCGTTTAATTATTCCCACTATAGCTTTATATTGCACTTCACATGTAGAACCGCACAAAAATGAATTTACCGACAAGAGAAGGTAGAAATCTTTATTTTTCGCCCAACTTTTGCGGTTTTTGTGATTTTTTCGGTACTTCGTTTATCGGCTTAAAAGTATGTGTGTGCGTGCGCAACTCCATGGTTGCAATATACTGTTCGTAAATTTGCAGAAAGAATTTTTATACAATTACAAATTGTGGTGAGTTTTTTATTATATAACATGCTTTTCTGAATAATTTAAATCTCACAATAGTTTATTTTTTCCAGAAATAGGTAAAATAAGGGAAATTTGTGGAAAGTATTACTAAAGCAATTTGTTAGTTAGCAAAATTGTATTAGATGCGCTAGTTGCAACCCTGTACACAACAGCTGTTAAAGTAACGAGTAATGGTAGTTGCCATATTCACATAATGCTTATTGATAGAAATGTATTGAGTAAGGGGATGTTAGTGTTCGGTATTTTGTTTTTTAACTGTAACTAATGCTAGAGTTTAGATCAAAGCGAATCTATTAAAGGTTGTATCACTAAATCAGCTAATTTTGTGTTTTTTTCGCCGTGTCTATGTGGCTGTCAGCCCAGAATGAAACAAGGCGAATTCATTTTTTTTCTACTTTGCCAATACTTTGCTTTGACAATCAAACGTACGAAACATTGTTGTTGGTCTAGTGTTGGAATGCGCCTTAAGCGCTGCAAATAGAAAATGGAGCTATTGGAAACTCCGCCGTACTTCAAGTGCCTTAAGGGGTTATACGCAGTTATGAAGCAAATAAAAGACGGGTTGTCAAGGATTTATCCTGAAGAAACTTCAGAATATTTTAATTTGAAAATTTTTGGCGGTTATAAAAGCATCCTTCCAGAACGTAACAAAATTTTTTATTTATGAAAATGTTAATTATAGAGCGCGCTGCAGGCGATTTCTGGAACCTCCTTTAAAAAAAGACGATTTACGGTGTACATCGTAACTCAGGATTGGATTATCTGAAATCAAACAAATTTTGTTAATATATTAGATTATCTAGTGTGGGTATAGCGGCAATTGATTTGTTTTCGATTTTAGTAAAAAGTATTTTTATTTTTGGTTTATTTTAATTACAACAGTACTTAGGTTAAGACTTAGAATTTAATTAAAATTTAAGGATTAATGTCTGTAAATGCGGGTTGGTATAACACGTCTGTCTTCGCCGGCGATTAGATGAAACTCTTCGTTCAATGGCGTTTTTATATTGCCCTGTTATTGTCAGGGTTGCCATCGGGTCGTCCGTTCAATCTGTGTTGCCACATCTAGTAATTAATCGTTCGGCCAATTAAAATAGTGAATTTTCACAAAATGGCAGCTTTTAAAAGAAATGATTTCGATTTTTACGTTAAAATTTGGCCGTAAATTGATTATAAAATGGAAAATAAGTATCAGATTTACAAAAGGAACGATTAATTACTAGAAAATGTATCTTTAAAGATTGAGTTAAAACGGTTAACCGATCAAACAAGCCGTTTTCGAGATATGGTGTACACCGACTTGAAAAATGCCGTTTTGAAAAAAGCACGTTTAAAGTTTCAATACCTACCTTAAAACGTGCCGAGGCATCTCTACATATTTAGGTATAACTCCGAAAGTATTGCTTAGATCTACTTCAAATTTCGTGCGTATACTTTTGAATATATGTACATTACAAAAATGCAATAAAAAAAATCGATTTTTTTGAAAGTCATAACTGCGTATAACCCCTTAAGTAAAGCTGCCGTTTGGCCTCATTTCATATATTTTATGTTCTATTAATTTTTGAATCTCTTAACACATTGCGCCCCATATCACACGTTTTTGTATTACACCTAATTCTTCCTGGAGCGTACATTACACTTTACATCGAACTTTCTTGCGCAACTGCCTGAAATTTTTTATATTTTTAGTATAGGCTTTTATTTGCAGTTTTCGTTGCTATCCAGCTCCATCATACAAAACCACGTCGCAAAAAGACTTGCGACACATAAAAACAGGTATAAAATACAAAATAAACATAAACAAGAAAGCAGGACGGTAGTCGGTTAGAAATCAATATTTATCAATATTTCACGCCGATTTCTAACAAAAAACTTAATTGAGCTTCGTTGCAGATTTTCGTCAAATCAAAATGGCACTCAATAACGTGTTAAAGCTAAATCTTAAGGGGGTATTCTGGTCTAGAAATTTGAAAAAATCGATTTTTTTGTTGCATATTTTCAAAGTTTAGACCTTAAAAAATATGCTCTTCAACGGATTTTTCAAAACTCGAATTATTTTCGGAGATACAGTGGATTTTGTGACATGGCGTCTAAGCCGGCCGAGTGGAGTGAACCGCACAATGAACGGCAGATGTTACCGGACGACTTGAGGACTCGTTCTTTCCAGAAAATCTTTTGTATCCCACACAACCTTTATTTATTCTATACATACATATATACTTTATACTTGTATAATATATATGTACCTGGAAATATATCGCCGATTAATCCAAAGTGAGTAGTAAATATTATGATCTAAGTTATTCTCAAAACTACTTTTTTTGAGATGGTCGTCATGATATCTCAAGTTCTACTTGACCGATCGCTTTGAAGTTTGATAAGAATTTTTTATTATACTATACATCTTTCTATCGCGCCTGCTTCGGATTTTGAAAAATTTAAGTTTGAAGTATTTTTAAAAAAATTGAAAAGGTAAAAAAGAGGGTAAACAATTTTTTGTTTCCATTTCCGCCATTTTGTTAATTTTTTTTCATTGATTTGGCATAACTAACTACTGAAGAATTTTTTTAATTTGTTTGTTTTAGATCACTACAAGGGTTGGAATCATGCCAACACAGGAGCACCGTTTTTATGTAGCCCCCACTCCGCCGGACTGTAATTCCACGATTTTTTTACGTTTTTCGCGTCGTCACTTGCAAGCCAGTATCAAAGATTTCTTGTGCCAAAAGTGTCAGTTCCATCTTTTTTATTAGCAAATAAAAGAGTTTGGTTTTAAAGGATTTATACAGTACTTTTATTTATTAATATTCCTCATATGTATAGCATTATTTTTGTTGTTGTTTTATTATTGTTTAAACAATGTAATAAATTGCATATCTTTGTATTTTATTCACAAAATTATTTATCAAGTTAATGTCATTAACATTATTAAGTATTTAGTATAATAAAATTGCAATGCTTGACTCTTTAGGCCACCTGTATTATATTTAACGGTTTTAATATTAAATACAATATAATTCTATAACAAAACTTTAAAGAAATTACTTAAGTTTATGGAAAAAAACAAATTTTAAATCTAAAAATTTAATAGCAAACTTGTTTTTATGTGCTGCTGATAAATTTAACTGGCACACGAAAAAAATAGTACTAAAAAAAAATATTTACAGTTTGTTGCTAGCCTAGATGGCAAAAGTACATACATATGCATATTTTTAAGTTGTTTTTGTGGTTTTATTTTCTTTTCTTTTTTGGTTTCCTCATTTCCGTTGTTATCATATGATTTCCCATTAAGGTTTTGTTTTTTCATTATATTTATTGAGTTTAAGAAGCATTTCTCATAATATTTTGTGTGCATTGTTTCGATTAATTTAATTTCAAGCAGCTAAATTGTAAAACTAATTATTTACTTTGAATGATTGCTTTCTTTCCAAGTACGCTATCTCGCTCGCTTCCATCGTTCGCTGCAAATCCTACACCATCCACATCTCAATTTCTAACCTCAAATATGCATTACTTGCTTCAAAACGACCTGCTTTCAACAGGTTCATCTTTCCACTAAATATTCTAGACTTTCTACAATTTCTAAAGACTAAACTTGCATTCGCCTACCGCTTTAAATTCTATGATTTTTGTTTTTTGTTTGTTTTTGTAATACATATTGTATAATTATTTAAATTTGATTTTTCAACAAAAACTTTGCAACAATTTACATGCATATCAAATTTTCAACCATTCAAGCTTTTCAACTGTGATGGCGTAAAGTATTCGCACTGTTCAAAAGCACTGAGCAAAATTTATTATTATTTTTTTTTATTTATTATTTTTGTTTTTTTTTCAGTGCTGCAAAGTAGGAAAGTTTAGTGTTGTAAATTTTCACAATTGCATACTTATTTGGTAGGTTGGCTTTTAAATTGTTGTAATTACAAATATATTTTAATTACACACTTTTCACAATACTGCTTTGTACAATTTACAAGAAAGGTGATTATTAGTTGTTTGATAAACAAAATTAAACACAGTTTCACAGTGTATTAGAGGCACTGAATTTTCAATAACACTGTACAACGTTTTGAAACATTACAAATCTGCCTGGGGGTTTAATAATGATTTTGAAATTTGCATGTTGTTGTTTGATGTCATCCAAATGCTGTTGTTGTTATAAAAAAAAAAAAAAAAAAAATTCATTCCTGATGAAGCAGAAATAGTAGAATAAATATTAAATATGCAGATAGTAATGAAATTTTGAGAGTAACTTTGAGTGACTTGAGTGATCAAAAAGAGAACTTGTGTAAACACAAACAACAAGTGGGGTTAACAAGAATGGCAGAATACTAGATTGCGATTCGTGTAAATTGAATCTTTGATACTTAAAAGCTGTTCCTTTGCAGAGAACATTGCTGTGAACAACAGCTGTTAAATCTAACATTTTACGCATTCATGCGATTCGAAAATTAACGCAGGCTTTGCCATTTGTGTACTTTGAGAATGTACTTATATAGTTGAAGTTTCAAATAATATCTAAAGTGAAATGTTACAAAACAAAAACATTAAAATGTATTGGTCATGATTCATGAAAAACGTTAAGCGGGGTAAAGGACCCTTCTTTGGCCGTCCTGGAGGGGAACCGGAATGGCAAGTGTGGAGGAGAGCATTTTGATTTTGACGTGATGGAATTCGAAAGGCAAAAACAAACTTGTATGCTTTTACTTATATGTGGATGCCATCATCTGTAATAAATTCGCCTTGTTTACAATTTTGTGTATAAGTTAGAGATGGGTTACGGGTGCTAGTCGTCGATTCAGTTGAATGATCTCATTTGGGTATTTGAGTGTTCTACAGTTATTACAGTTTTAGATGTTGCGACATACAAAGCCCTATACACTTACGACTCTACATAGTATCTAAAATGATTGATGAAATTAGTTTTGCAGTTTTTCCTAATGATAAGTCCGATTCTTAGTATTCTGAATCATTCAGTCAAAATTTAAGGTAAGAAGAAATTTTATAGGCGGCAAAAATTAATTTTTTTTCAAAATCCTCACAAAACTTGTATTTATGTGCCAAGGAAGCAAGCAAATTATGCTTCACGTAATATTTTGCAGCTAACGAAGTTTAAATTGAGAATTTGACTATTTTTAAAAAGTATTACGAGTAATAAAGAAAATTCTGATCTTGAATTCTCAAATAACTCACTTTCGTTTACAAATTGTAGAGCAATTTTTCATTGCCCACGATTTTTTTTTGTGAAATTATTTGTGTTGCATGTAGCTAATAATTTTCATATATGTATGTATGTATATTTTTTATTTCTAACACATATGTATGTATGTACGGGCATATGTACATATACAAATTTTTATAAGATTTTGTTTTGTATTGTATATTTTTACTGGTTATTGCATTTAAATTTATTAAAGTTGCATCATGGACGTAGTCAATATCAGTTTTCATAAAAACTTTTGTTGCTTCATATATTGAGGCTATTCCCTTTTTGTTGCAAATCGATTCATAAGCTTATATGTATGTGTGTGTGTATATATGTATGCACGTGTGTGAATGTGTGCATGTATGCATGTATGGATGTGTTTTGCATTTTTAAGCTAAACTGACTTTTAATTTTTATGCAGCAATAATTTACGTCAAATAATAAATTTCAAAGAAATTTATATGATGCGTTTGCTTTTTTTTGTTTTTTTCTTGCTTGTAATTTCACTTTGCCTGCAAAACAAACAAGATTTGCACGCAAATTTCTCTATTTTTTTTAATATCTGATGCGTTCGTTTCGTTATTTCTACAATTTCTTGTTGTTTAAATAAAAGTAACATGTATGCATGTATGTGTGTACGCATGTGTTGTATTGCAATTTTCTAGCAATTATTTTCACAAATTCTGCTAGCATTCAAATACATACCAAGAGCGATATGTTTTATTGATACCTTTTACAGATTTATTGACATAGGCCAACAAATTCCAAATTATTGCGAGAATTTGCATGCATTTCATTCGAATTCTACATACATTATTTATTTATACTTTAAATATTTGACTCATTTGCTGAGACTGGAATTTTTAAAGTTAGTATTTCACATACAAATTTTATCAAAGAAGTTGTGAACAAATATGCAGCGCCAAAATTAAAATGATTGAATCTTCATACAAATTCAACAAATATTAGAAGCTACTGCAGCGTTTATTGTAGATGTGATAATCAATAACTGTATGAAGCTAACAGAGGTTGAGAGGTTTTGCCTAGCTTCGCCTGCTGTACATAACATTTTATGCAGCTTCTCAATAACAGCAGCTGTTATGAAAGATGTTCCCCAAGGCAGACGTGTACTCAATATTGCTCGTTGAGGCCAAAAGGTTACTTTTTTTGTGACTTTGTTAAGCGTGCTAATGTTTAAGTCGTTCACTGCTTATTATATCAGCTTATTTGCGATTTCCATTTGTGGAAAAACATCAAGACTCACACCACAAATAGGAGGAGGAGCTCGGCCAAACACCCAAAAGGGTGTACGCGCCAATTATATATATATATTAGGGCGGGTCGATTTAAAAATCGCTCATTGCTCTATGAAAATCGTATTCTATGGATCAAAATAAGAAACTTTGCCGAAGGAACCATACCTCTAAAACGAATTCTGATATCCCCCAATTTAAAAATATCACCATTTTTGGCCTTTACATGAAAAAATCAGCTAAATGGCTATGTTTTTTCATATTTTAATTTATTTACAATATAATAATATTTATTATTTATTTATAATAATATCTATTTTTTCTCTTAAGAAATTTATTTAGTCAGAACATATCGTCCCCTTAGTATTAAAATAGCCTATACATTTTTTGATGTTTTGAGAAAATGAATTTCAAACTTTTTGTCGTTATGTCTGTAAATATTTATTATTTTTTGACTGACGTTTTGACCCACTTTGTGGAACTAGAATTTGGCAAAATTTTGACCACATATAAAATCGACGATGGAGAATCCAAAAATTCAATAAAAAAAATAATAGCCTATGAGCACATAGGTTATTGTTATACTAAGGGGACGATATGTAAATGAAAAAATTAATTTAAGTGAGTTATAGAAAAGAAACTAAAAAGTTCGACCCAAATTAGGGGACATCAGAATTCGTTTTAGAGGTATGGTTCCTTCGGCAAAGTTTCTTATTTTGATCCCTAGAATATGATTTTCACAGAGCAATGGGCGATTTTTTTGCCTCCCCACAAATCGACCCGGCCTAATATATATATATATATATTTGCGACAGTTATTTTCATACTTTCCAATAATGTTTCTCTTCAGAACATATATAAGAAGTATTGAAGTACCAAAACACATATGTATGTATGTAAATAATTTTCCTTAACTTATGAATAAGCAAAATGTTAAATAATAGGCCTCTTCTATTCGCCATTTCCCCTTCTGCTATCAAGATTATTATAGGAGAACTCATTCTGGATGGGGTACTGTGATTAGTAGAGCACTCAAAAGGCCATGAAGTCAAAGTGCAAACCTCCAATAAATCTAAGTCTAAATCCAGACTATTTTTGCTAGACTTTATCGCGAAGTTTTAAAGTATATTTTGGTTTTAGAGTTCGGGGCGTATAGCTGGTATTACAAAGGATATTTTACTTGGCAGTATATCCGACGATTGAGACTGAGTAGCGAAAGAACTCGGACTTATAGCCAACTAAGCACTGTCTACTACTATTTTTGTTCACTAGAATTTTGTCGGCCTATGCAATCATTATAAATACATACATATATGCGCGTGATATTCTATTTGAAGCGCAGACGGGTATGCAAAATTATATGAAGTATGAAATGGTGTGAATATATGTGTGTATGCAGTTTTAGTGATTTGTAATATGACAATCATACAAATGTAAATGTGTTCATGTTTGTGTGTACTCACATTGCAGCATATATTCATACTATTTATTTAGTATATATTTACTACCTTAATAAAGCTATGATCCCAATTTCAGCTGATAATGTAGGTACCCAACTGCTAAGTGTAGTTACCATTGCTCTCCACCTCAAGCACTCCATTAGCCTGCATAATCAACATTTCTCTGAACGTTTGGGAGAAACGTATGCCTCGTCATAATACTTTGACAGCTTCGACCGAGTTCACTCTCAATGCAACATCCAAAAAATGTATTTAAATTTTATTCATCATTCGGTTTGTCATTTCAAGCTCTTCAAAATCCATTTATTAGGTTTGTATGTATGAGTTTTCGTACCGTTTCGTATCCCCCAAAGAAGAGAGCAATGGTAATCCTTATAAGATATGGTCCTGCCTATCAGACATTTGAAAACTTTTAACAAAAAATTATCTTCTTGTTTCTCATTGTATTGTAAAAAACAATGTGACGAAAATGAGAAGACACAAACGAACGAAAAACCCAACGACAATCAAACAAATACTTAAATATTATTCAACAGACAACAAAAGTGTCGCGTATAAAAATAAATTTGCCATTTACACACACATGTATGCCTTTATTATAAGTAGATACATCATTTTTTATATATATGTATGTATGCGTATTGTTGTATTTTATACGAGTATTACTTGCAGGTAGGTATATACAAAAGTTAGTTTACCCTTAGTTGTAGTTGTTGTGTAGTAAGTTGCACAAGTAAGAGATACAAGTCTAGAGCTAAATAGAGTTTATAGTACTAAATAGTTACACATTACAGTACATAAGTATGCAGCTATAGCAGATAAGAGTACATTTTGTGATAAGCGCAGCGCTTCGAAAATATTTGCAAATAGTAGAAAAGTAGGATTTAGAATGCATAGACAACTGTTTTCGTTTTTTTTTTCTTTTGTAATTTTTACAGCTTCAATTGGAAATCGGTTTATAGCGGTTTTCTATAACTAACATTTTAATCGAAATTTCTCTATGAGTCAGTAGGTGTTGTTTTTGTGGTTGTATGGAATGTGGATTTTAGAAACCTTCTGTGGAGGAATGCATATCTCGTAGATAAGTGGCGTGAGTTTTATTGATTGTGTTGTTTCGTTTTTTGGAAAATGAAAGTACGCTTAGTAATTTTTGGCTACCGGTAAGCGATTTATATGGAATAAATAAGAAAAGAAATTAAATTAAATAAATAATGAATTAAATAAAAAAAATTAAATAAAAAAAAAAAAATTTTAATATATGTAACAAAGGCTGTTCTAAAGAAAATTAAGCCATTGCATTTATTCGGCTGATGTTTCGGCTTCAGTCTGAAGTTATCTTCAGGATTTTACGACTTTGTCTGGCCGACGACCAAAAGCAAAATGAACTAATATATAGAAAGAAAAACAGGAGTAATTTGTAAAAACAAAATAATTTATAAGAATTATAATTAATTAATAATTTATAAGAAACATTTATAAGTTAAAATTCTTCAAACTCACAAGAAGAATCAACTAACGATGGAAATTATCAAAAAATATAATTATGTAAACTCGGTAAAAATAAAAAAAGTATTAGAAAATTAGCGAAAACTAATAAAAAAATAATAATAAATAAACGAGTATTGTAAAAATGAGAATGATAAAAATAAAAAAAAATAAAAAATATAATTTGAAGACAAACTAAAGATATTTTTTTTTGAAAAAAAAAACAACCACGGAAATGATCAAGAAACGTATTATATACAAAAAACAGTTTATTATATATAAAAATATACCAAAGAAAATAATTTTGGCAAAAGGTAAATAAAAAATAAAATAAATAAATGAATAATAAAAATAAAGAAAAATAAAAAAAGGAAAGAGAGTTTTGTATTAAAAATAAATAAATAATTGGCGCGTACACTTCTGTTAGGTGCTTGGCCGAGCTCCTCCTCCTATTTGTGGTGTGCGTGTTGATGTTGTTCCACAAATGGAGGGACCTACAGTTTCAAGCCGACTCCGAACGGCAGATATTTTTATGAGGAGCTTTTTCATGGCAGAAATACACTCGGAGGTTTGCCATTGCCTGCCGAGGGGCGACCGCTATTAGAAAAATGTTTTTATTAATTTTGCTTTCACCGAGATTCGAATCGACGTCTCTCTGTGAATTCCGAATGGTAATCACGCACCAACCCATTCGGCTACGGCGGCCGCCGTAAAAAAACAGAAAACAGAGAACAGAATTTGAAAAAAAAAATAAAAAACAGCTACTGAAATTTTAAAAGAATATAATTATATATATAATATATATATATGTATATATATATATAATTGGCGCGTACACCCTTTTTGGGTGTTTGGCCGAGCTCCTCCTCCTATTTGTGGTGTGCGTCTTGATGTTGTTCCACTAATGGATAATTATATAAATTCGATAAAATCATAAAATAAAAAAAAAAATAAAAATTTGCAAAAAATTTGGCGTAAACTGAAAAATAATAAAAAAAAAATGACAATAAAAATAATGAAAAGTAAAAAAATAATAGAATTACGAATTAGACTTTTAAGAGAAATTAAAATAAAGTTAAAATAAATTAAAAAAAAATTAAATGTAACAAAAAGTTAGAAAGGAAAATAATTTTGGCAAAAACTAAATAAAAAATAAATGAAAAATAAAAATAATGAAAAATAAAGAAATAAATAATAGAATTGCGAAGAGATTTTAAAGTAGAAAATAACATAAATATAATCTTATAAATTCAATATAAATAAGCCCAAAAATTTTGCAAGGAAAATTCAATAATTATTGTGAAACCTAAAAAAATATTAAAAATTATTGAATAATAAAAACGATGAAAAATAAAAAATAAGCGATCAAATAAAAGTATAAAAATTCTATAAGAGAATTTAAAATTTGAATTTGAAGAGAGTTAAAAAAAACAGCATGGAAATTATCATAATATATATAAATATTTCTAAAATGTCACGAAATTTTAACTAAATATATTAAGTAAATGTAAACCCCCCGGCAGGCAATAGCAATCCGCCGAGTGTATTTCGGCATTGAACAAACTACTCATAAAACCATTTGCCATTCGGTGTCGACTTAGTTATTTATTTATTTTTATTTAAGTAAAAATTCCACTTAATTATTTATTTATTTAAGTAAATTTAAAATTTAAAATAAATCCAAGATAAAAAAAAAACAAAAACGAAAAATAAAGTAACGAGTGAACTAATTTCGAAATAAAAAAATTCAACAATCATCAAAATTATTAAATAAAAGTAGGATTTAAAACTAGGAAATGAGATGAAAATAGGCAATGGATATAAAAAAAAATATAAAAAATAAAGCGGAAGAAATATAAAAATAAAATTTATTTTTGAAAAAAATTAAAGGAAAAATATATAAAAAATTAATGAAATAGATAGTATATCCAAATAAAAAAAAATTAGAAAATTGAACAATAAATTTGGTTTTGAAAAAAGGAAACTATCATAATTTTTTGCGCTGAAGGCCCTAGTAGCCAGTGTGCTAATTAAGTTAGGGTTATATTGAATATATCTCCTATATAATAATAATAATTTTAAAAAGTAAATACAAAATAAAAATATAAAATCAATCAAAAAAAAATAAACATAAATAGGCAATGGATTTGAAAAAAAATATAAAATAATTTGAATTTGAAATAGGATTAGAATTTAGGGAAAAATGGAAATGTAAAACTGACAAAAATAATAAATATTTAAAATAAATATTTAAAATATTTGTTTATATTAAATTTAGTTAGACGTTAATAAACTTTTTTTTAATATAAAATCAGTAAAATTAGATACGAATATCAAAAATATAAGCATAAATAGGCAATGGGTATTATCAAAAACGTAAAACAATTGATTTTAAATGAGCATATAAGAAAAAATCACAATGTAAAAGTAACAAACAAAAAAAAAAAAAAACAATCTAAATATAATTTTTAAATATAAATTATTTTTTTTATTAAATTTAATTTTAAATTAAAATATAATTTTTTTTCATTTAAATCAATAAAATTAGATGCGAATGTATAAAAATAAACATAAATTTTAATTAAAAATTATTCAACAATTTGAATTTGAATTAGAATCTAAGGACAAATGAAAATGAAATATTAACAAAAAACAAAAAAAGAAAAATTAACTAATATAAAAAAAAAAAAATTAAAAATTAAATTTTTAACTACAAAAAATTTTTTTTATTCAATTAAATTTTGATTTAATATAAATTTTTTTTTAATATAAAATCAATTAAATACGATACGAATAAATAAGCAATGGATTTTAATAAAAATATAAAACAATTTTAATTTTAATTAGAATTTAATGAAAATGGAAATGTAAAATTAACAACAAAAAAAAATTAAATCTTTAAATATAAATAAAAATATATATGAATTTGAGAAATATAAGCATAAATAGGCAATAAAAATTGAAATTGAAATTTATAGAAAATATAAAACAATTTGAACTTGTATTGTATGTAAAGAAAAAAGAAAATATAAAAGTACAAGGAAAAAAAACAAAATTAAAAAATTAAATTTTTAAACTTAAATAATTTCTTTAAATTAAATTTAATTTTAAGTCAATGTGAATTTTTTTATATAAAATAATAGAAGCATATCTATTTATTGAAAATATGAAATAATTTGAACTTGAATTATTGGGTTGGCAACTAAGTAATTGCGGATTTCACTCATAGATGGCTTCAGTTGAGTTTTTAGGTTTGCAGACGTAGTACAAATATAAAACACATTTTGTTATTTGTTAGTTGGCTATTCAGCTGTCAATCAGTAAAAAAAAGTTTTTTGATCGGTTGGAAGTTTTCGTTTGGCGTTCGTTGGAAAATAGAAAATCAAAAGGAATATTTTCGTCATATTTTGCTTTTTTATTTCCGCTCATAAAAAGTTATGTGCTGTTTATGGTGACGCAGCCTTAAGAGAACGGCAGTGTCAAAATTGGTTTGCCAAATTTCGTTCTGGTGATTTTTCACTCAAAGCTGAAAAACGCTCTGGTCGTCTAGTTGAAGTTGATGACGCCCTAATCAAACCAATAATCAATTCGGTTCATCACAGTACAACACGTGAGATTGCAGAGAAGCTTCATGTATGACAAACATGCATTGAAAATTACTTAAAACAACTTGGCTATGTTGAAAAATTCGACACATGAGTTCCTCACGAACTGAAGCAAACGAGCTGCGATTTGCTAATGAAATGTAATGAAAATGTTCCATTTTTAAAACGAATGGTAACTGGCGATGCAAAATGGGGTGTTTACAACAATATCAAGCGGAAACGATCGTGGAGCAGTCCAGGTGAACCAACTCAAACAACATCAAAAGCTGATATTAATCAAAAGAAGGTTTTGTTATCAGTTTGGTGCGATTACAAAGGAATTGTTAACTTTGAACTCTTACCACCCCACCGAACGATCAATTCTGATGTCTACATTGAACAACTAACGAAATTAAACAGGGCAGTTGAAGAAAAGCGGCCCGTAGTCCATCATGACAATGCAAGTGTGGCCACGCACATCTTTGGCCACTCGGCAAAAATTACTGGAGCTTGGTTGGGATGTTTTGTCACATCCGCCATATAGTGCTGACCTTGCATCATCTGATTACTTTTTACTTCGATCTTCACCAAACTCCTTGAATGGTAAAAATTTCAATAATGATGATGATGTCAAATCGTACCTGATTCAGTTTTTTGCTAATAAAAATCAGAAGTTTTATGAACGTGGGATAATGATGCTGCCTGAAAGTTGGCAAAAGGTCTTTGATCAAAATGGGCAATACATTACAGAACAAAGTTATTTAGTTCCATGAAAAAATTGTGTTTGATTTTCTAAAAAAATCCGCAATTACTTAGTTGCCACCCCTTAGAATCAAGAAAAAAAGAAAATGTAAAATTTATAAAAAAAAATATTTTTTTTTTTATTTAAATTAGTTTTAAATTAATATGAACTAACTCAAAAATTGGAAATTATATTTGTAATTAATTATAATTCTAATTCTAATTGAAAAATTAGATTTAAAATCAGTTCAAAAATAATAATAATGCACATACGAAATAGCATAAAAAATTAAGCAAGTTAAATTTCAAAAATATACTCTTATTTTATATAAAAATATTCTTAAATATTTTATTAATATTTTCTACACAACAAGCGCATTTATTTCTTTCAACATTTTTTTTTTATTTTATTTGGCCACATTATTTCAATAAGTCCCACTAAAATCTAGACTCAAATCGGTTGTTATTAAATCTTTACGGCCAAGAATGTTATTATGCGCCTTGAAGCATGCAACATCTATCAACATGTCATCTATACATCAAATACACAAATATCTATTGTTTGCTTCAACAGCTTTGGCAAATTATAAAGAAAAGACAGTGAGATAACGTAAAAAAACAATATTTATTTTTTGGAATTTTATTTGTAATTGTACTTAATAATTAAATTTGAGGCTTTCAACAATGCGTTTTGACTTGTTAAACAATTCATAAAGGAAACACTAATTGTAACAATATTTCTGCTGATTAATGCTAAATTTAAATTACACACAACTTTAACTTATTGCCAATTGTACAGTTTCGAAATCATACGTTTCTTATGTATGCCTATATTTGTTTATATGTATGCATGTATCTATATTTAGTGCCAGCGTCTTAGTCACATTATGCTTTCATATCGTTTTTTTTCTTGTTTTGTTTTTGTTCTTGTTTTTTGAATTATGCTTGCACTTTACTTTTAAATTAGCTTTAATTTTATTTTGTGATGCAGTTTTGTATTGCGGCCACTAGTGTTTTTATATACATTTTACTCATGTATGTATATATGTATGTATATATGTATGCTTGTATATGAAAATTTGTCATTGTTGCTGATTGATTGAGTTTATTCTACCACTTTTTGTTTGAAAATTTGAATTTTTCAATTTTTACTTTTATGCTTTCCATTTTTTTTTTTGCACCGTAAATAATCAAATAAGCGAATACTTATTAAATTGTGGTATTTCGCAATTGTTGTTGTTGTGCTTTTTTTTGTCATGAGTAGCCATCAATGTCATTAAGCGCTATATTTTTCATTCAAATCTCGTTTAGCCACTTAATTTCCTGGTGGTTTTGTTAAAAATCATATAACAAAATTTACTCCTCATTTCACATTCTCAATATTTATTTATTGATATTTATTTGCTTTCTGTCGTATAATTTTCATTACTTGGCTTATTTGAACTTTTTATGAATTTGTCATGCATTTCAAATATTCATTTATTTATATCAATGCATGTAGCTGTGTGTGTAAGCACTTACTACATAAAAATGCTGATTTCTATTTAATTAAAATTTGATTACTAATTTTTATTTATAACTTTTTGTATTATTTAAAAAAAAATTCTCTACATAATTAAATATTAATAACGCAGCACAACAATAACCCGAATTGTTGTTGACAATCATGTAATATTTCGATATTTGCTTTAAAAATAATAATTTCATCAATTAAAGTTAAATATATTTGTCATAAATGTATGTGTGTATGCATGTATGTTTGTATACGTTAAATTATCTCTTTATTGTACCTACTTTCTCGCCACATATTACACATGTAAGTCTCTATTCAGTTCCAAAATATGGTGTTGCCTTTATTTAAATCAACTGCTGTAAATTCTCAGTTCCGCACCGCACACAGAATTTACTCCTCTTCGCCATCTTCACCCTCCTTTTTCTGAGCCTTTTCATTGCGAGCGGCCTCCTCTGTGAACAAGAAATAATATTTTATGTATACATAAACACTTTAGAAATAAATTTGTGTATAATATATAGAAAGTTTAACACTGAATAAATTTGGCTTAGGATTCTGCAAAATTTGAACCATTTTCACGCAAAGTTTCTCCTGAGGATGTGCATGGCGTATACGCAACTCACAACTAATCACTCTCAATAAGTCTCGTATTAGGCGTAGATCAAAGATTATTCGAAGGGGTTGGGGTGTGCGCAAAAATGGCTGGCAAAATACGAGCAGATTTATGTTTGACCTACCCAACCTATGACCTTCCTATTACAGGAATATCCAAAAAACTGTGCGTGCCCTAACGTCTCACAGGGCATATTCCAGTACAACATAAATTTGGGCCATCTATTTTATTTAATTACTAGCGACAGACTTCATTTTGTCAAATAGATTTTGAATGTGGCAGTTTATATTTCGACCTTAAGACGTTTTTACTCTGCTGACCCTCACATACCGCCCTATCATCATGGTGACGGTTCCGTTCAGGAGAATTAAAGAAAAGGATCAGCTCGGGTGGCCTAAGTATCTTCGCATCCACGAACTTTGGCCATCCTTTTGGGACCCACTAAAAACCCCGACTGGGATGTCTGCCAGAGGGCTTCAAACTAAGAGGGGAACTTAAGGTTCAAACCTGATTGAAAAATAATCTAAAGGGATAGTGGGAAGCTAAAGGTGGCAAATATTTATAAAGTGGGTGCTTCAATGACAAAACATAGAGATAATTAATTATTTATTATTATTATTACTAACATAGGGTTAATAACCGATATAATAAAGAATAATGAAATAAAACGTATATAAGTATTTTCACTAATCGCTTTCTTGTAAATCAAGTGAATCATAATTATTAACAAAAATCTGTTTTATTTTTATTGTAGTGCTTTATGATATACAATGTTTTCTGTTTGATTACCTGTTGAATATACAAACAAATTTGATGGTTTTCCAACACTGAAACAGGCAACGTACAGTAGACCATGTGAGAATCATGGGCTTTCTATATTAATACCACAAACAGCTATTGATTGCCCCTGGGACATATTTATGGTCATAGCAAAAGCAAGCCGCACTGGAAACTGGTGTCGTTTAAATTCAAATGGTACATCAGTCGGAATCATTGGGATGCGTGGTATCCTTTATACTTTCCTTTCAGTATAGTTGTTCAATAATTTTTTATCGCTAACCATGTGCCGTTGCAAAAACGCGGTTGGTTGCTATTTCTCAACATTATAACTACCGATCCAACCTTTAATTGAAGATTGTGGGGTGGCAATCCTGGTAAATCCAGCAAGTTTAAAAATTCAGGCGGATAGTTGACGACATCACCTTGGTTTGTAGCCGAATCAACTGATTTAATTCATTCAATTCGCCTGTAATTTGTTATTGGATTCATTTACATCTAGGTTTTTTGGTTTCTGTAATTTTGAGCATCTGGAAACACCTTTTGAATAAGTTCATCTTTTGATCGAGTTAACTGACAAAAACTTTGACGACAGATAATGCAAACAGTCAAGGTGTCTATAGGAAATTCGCCATTACCAATGTCAATGAGTAGTTTAGAGAATATGTCTCCAGATTGGTCATTTTGCAGCTGGTCACGTATATTCTTGCGTAAGCCTAATACCTTGACATATTTCCACAAATTGAAGGACTTTAAACATGCATTGAGTTCATCCGCATTACATTTTTTGACTTTTCAATTTGGTCGGATTCACGATATTATCACTTTTGTGTGAACGCATTAGATCCTCCAACGCGAACACGCACACACATACATTTGATTGAATTTGAACTTTGTGCAGCGACAATAAAGCTCAAATTGACTCCTCGACGTTAGGAACACACCTACGTTGTTTAGACAACGAGTGATTGTAATTTAATATGAACTTTATTGCTATTCAATAAAGTTCAAATTGACTCTACATTTAGTTAGAAAATATTTGTATGGGAAAAAGAAAAGGACTGTTTTAGGGTTTTCCCGGAAATTATTCGAATTTTTCTCGCCGTAAAAACCATCCTTGGAGTTCAAGGAACATTTAAAAAAAAAGAATTGTTAAGATTGGCCAATGCGTTGTTGAGTTATGCGCTTACCAACACATTTGCGATTCATTTTTACATTATACATTGTTTTTTTCTTTTGTTTTTGTTTTTTAAGTAGTGTTCATTCTCCTACAAAAGCCATGTAAATCCAAGTTTCCGACTATGTGAAAATTAAAAAAAAATTGCATAAATTTTCATCAAAAGTTTAATTAATTTGAAATACAATTTTTGGAACAATTTTATGTATGCAATTTCTTTTGTAATTTAAAGTCAGCCAAACATTGGGATGATTTTTCACAATTTTTTTTTGCTGGCAGTCTTTCTCGCATTTTCTCCATATAAAAAAATTATGAGCATTTGTCATATGGCGGAAAGTGCATAACACGTCAACAAAAAAAAAAAATTATCAAAAATTTACACAAATGTTAAGCCATTTTAACTTGAGTAATATTATACTAAAATTGATTGGGCTATGAAACTGCATACCCGGAATTTTTCTAAAAATTCTGGTTGAAAAGTTTAAAATTTTTTTAAGAAATTGTTGCAAATTTTTAAATTTTGTGCAAAGTTTGAAATAAGTTATATAGTTTTTTGTAGTATGAACCAAATTTTTATAAAAAGAAAATTAAAACAATAAACAAACAATATAAGTAAATAAATAGTCAAAACTTTTGAAATATATCGAGCTGCTATTATTGTGAACACAGGTGCTAAGAACTGACTCTCCATTTCTCCAACTTTCTTTGTATAGACTTTTTACTCATTGAATTATGACAACAAAAGTGATTCACTTGCTACTCTTTTTCTTATTATAAATAGAAAACTATTCCATTTTAAATGCCAATACGATCTTGGGTATGACAAAAAAAAATTTTTGATTTATCTTATCAATCAGAAACTAAAATACGTCACTGCTTCGTATCAATCATTCGACATTTAATAACTGATTTGGAACTCATAATAAAATACTATCTTATATTATAGATTTATTTGTAGATGCACATACGACTACGACAGTAATGACTACGCCCACGGCAGCGATGAATGTCGTAGTGCACCTAGTACTAGGCCTACAGCAAACCATGGTGAAGAGATTTTTAGAGGTGTACTACCTAGCAGACCG
The DNA here is from genome assembly GCF_028408465.1 of Anastrepha ludens. Lineage (NCBI taxonomy): Eukaryota > Metazoa > Arthropoda > Insecta > Diptera > Tephritidae > Anastrepha > Anastrepha ludens. The sequence goes on from NC_071501.1 coordinate 120,911,808, forward strand.
TTATTTGGGTCTGAGTAGGTTCTGACAGATATGCCGACGTCATTCGTTTTATTAAGCTAAGAATCCAAAGTTCCCCTCAAAATTTTTTTTTCACCATACCTAACGAGCAAACCTGGTATCAAGGCACTTTCATTAAAGGTGGTGGCAAACTGTTAAAAGCAAAGTATTTCAAAACTAGAGAATATATAATGAATTCGATTTGTTTCATTCTGAGCTGACAGCCACATGGACACGGCGAAAGAAAAAAAAAACAACTCAGCTGATTTACCAACACCTAGCCTGGTATTTAACATCCTTGACAGCAAACAACTAGCGGCGAAATCGGCACTCACGTTGAGATACACTCAACCACTAATAGAAAGGGACGCGCAAAAAAAAACCAGGCGATTTCCCCTTCATACCCCATACAACAGATTTCTATAAATCAGTAGAGCTGCACTTAAATACACCCTTTACCACAAATTTTGCAACGAGAGAAGATTGGGACAATGGGCAAATAACAATAGAAGTGGAGTTAGTATCTAAGGCGTTTTTCAATAGGTACGCTTCAACTTTTTTCCGATAGGGAGGGCGAATGACGCAATATTTTTTATTTTTCGCTTGTCATTTGTAAACTTCATTAGTATACATTTTATCATGGAACTCTACACACTTGAGCAACGATTGCAAATCGTGCAAATTTTTTATGAAAATAATCGTGCTGTTGCTGCTACTTTAAGAGCATTTTTTCCAAAAAATCATCTTCAGTGATGAAGCTCACTTTTGGTTCAATGACTTTGTCAACAAGCAAAATATGCGTTACTGGGCAGAAAGTAATCCACACGTGATTTATGAGGCACTGTTGCATCCCGAAAAAATCACTGTTTGGTGCGGTTTACATGCCGGCGGCGTACTTGGCCCATATTTTTTCGTTGACGAGAACGATCGCCACGTTACTGTGAATGGAAATCGATACCGCGACATGATAAACGATTATTTTTGGACGCAATTGAATGGTATGGACTTAGACGACATGTGGTTTCAACAGGACGAGGCCCTAAGCTACACAGCACACGCTACAATTGATTTGTTGAAGAGTAAGTTCGATGAGCGCATTATTTCCAGAAATGGAACGGTCGAATGGCCGCCGCGCTCTTGTGATTTGACGCCTCTAGACTATTTTTTTTGGGGTTATGTGAAGTCATTGGTCTACAGTAACAAGCCGGCGACGATTTGTGAGCTCAGAGCCAATATTGAACGCGAAATTGCTGGAATTTCGGCCGATTTAAGCAGAAGAGTGGTCGAAAATTGGGTTCAACGATTGGACTTCGTAAAACGTGCACACGGTGGTCATGCAAAAGAAATCGAATTTCATACTTAAATGTATATGCTCAAACTCGATAATAAAAAAAAATTAGTTAAAAAAGTCAAACCGTTCGTGTTTTATTCAAAAAAAAAAAGTTGAAGCGCTCTTACTGAAAAACGCTTTATATTCAATGAACACGTAGGCGGAGGCTTTCACTATGAGGCCAGCTCTTTCTTCCGCCTACCGGATTATTGTTGCGTATTTGAAGCTGAAATTCTGGCTATCCGGGAAAATATGTTGCTCTTAAAAAAAAGTGTCCTCACTACAAGAGAAAAAAATTTATATACTCAGATAGCCTGTTGAAACGTAACAGAAAGGTTCTAACAAGAAACTGCCTTATAGACAGGCACCCCAGCAGACTTGGAGCACCCTATAATGACTACTGCAGAAGCTGTAACGACATTGAAGAAGAAGAGACCGTAGAACAGCTTCAATGCGATGCTTTGAGTAGAAGAAGGTTCAATATTTTAGGAAAATGTTTTTTGAATATTTTTTTTTTAACTAACAAACATTATTAGATACATTAAAGCCACAGGTTGGTTCAAAAGGAGGACAGTTCAGAGTGAGGAGGGGGAACAGCACTGGTGGTATCACAATTGGCCTACAGCAGGCGTAGGTGCGTCAGTTGGCAACCACTATACCTGCCCACCTACCTGCACATACGATATGCCATACATACAATTCACAGTCGATCAAAGCTATAATTCCTACTCCGAAATGATTATTAAATCACTGTTATACACCATGATGAAATATCTGAAAGAGCTTTCAAGCAAACCAATATTTTCTCTTTAAAAATTCCATTTCCTGATGCCATGAGAAAATACCAAAATATTCAGCAAATTACATGCATGTACAACCTCACTCTCATCTGTTGCGTCGAGTTGGTGCAGAGATCAATTCTACTATACTCTCCAGTTTACCAAATACTACACATTGACCCAGAGCAGTGATTCGCTTGTGTACTTGTAAATGGGGAACTCACTTGTGACATGAGCCAATTAGTTGAAACAGCAATCATGTTCTTGTGTGTGCTTATGAGTTAGTGAATGTAATCATACAAACCACTTTATGTGTTTTGGGAAAATAGGCAAAGAATTATTATACGAATGGATGAATTGAGCTTGGGGTTGTGCAGTACCGAAGCTTTGCAAATTCGATGCCGCCAGTATAATTCATTAGTGAAATGGATGAATTACAAATGTTTGCAAGAAGTATGTGTGATTATGCATGAGTGAGCGGTCTAATGTTAGAAAATAGAGAATTTGCTTTATGGAGCTCGAAGGGATTAACAGTAGAAATACTGAGCAAGTATTTACGCTTTGAAATATAAAAGTTTCGAATAGGAACTATATTCCAAAGTTAGAGTCAGACAAATTCCTAGATATTGAAATTGAATTGCCAAACCCAAACAAAACTGCTACCCACAAAAACTGTATTGTTAATTAATGAAGCTAATAAGGTTTTGGTTTTGTGCAACAGCAAAATGAGTCTACTGGCAATTTATTTACATTGAACCGGCGAATGTTGGGTTTGCGCTTTTCGAAGGTCAAGCCAAGTTAAGGATGATAAAATGAGTGTGAAGCGCTTTGAAAAGGTAGGTGCAAAGCGAAAGGTGAAAGCTCAATTGAATTTTAATTGAGGAAGATTTTTGGTAATTTAGGCAAAATCAATAGACGCAACAAGCGTGTAAAATTGTCTAACAGAAAATTTCGGTGTAGTGCAAAGTCGGCTTAATTCAAAAATTGAGTTTGGTGCTCAACGCGAGTTTCGCGTGGAATTTAGGCGCATACTCGCATATATATAATAAAATATATGTAGACATATTTCTGTACAGGGCAACATAAAATAGGGAGTGTGGGAGATATAATTCAGCAGACGGTCAGAATGCAAATTAGTGCTGTGATAAATTTTACCCATGAAACCGCAATTCATTGCTTCAAAATCGCCCTGAATATCAAACGTAGTAGTACTCATACGAAGTGATGTATGTGCATGCGTAGCCTACAATACGAGAGGTAGATTAAGGTCAGGTTTCGGTGATTGCCAAAGTATGGAGGAGGCCCACTTAGGCCCGGAGACCCATTGTGGTACCACTACGGGAGGTATTGCACTCTGCGATCGCTGCATTTTCATAGCTGCCATCAGATGAGAATTATTAGGTCATGAATTCAGACATGAATGGTAAGAAAACGCGGAAGGGGTTGGAAATATGATTTTGTAAAATGGAAGAAGATGAAGCCAGATCGCTCTTTATTTATCTCGTCTCGTAAATAAAAAATAAGTAAAGATAAAGTGAGTCAAAAAGTAGCAGATCCCTGCCGCTGGAGAGGAGATCTGGAGTGAATTGTGGTATTCACGGTGGCACAAAATCCAAAAAATTCGGCTGTAAAATTGTGCGAGACCTTGCAAAATTCATTTGAAATCAATTTCAGCCCCCAAACTGTTCGGAATACCCTATATAAGGCTGAGTGTCATGGGCGGGTTTCCCGATGCAAACCCTTCATTTCGAAGGTAAATAAGAAAAACAGGCTAGGATTTGCTAAACAGCATTTCAATAAGCCCAACGCTTTTTGGAACGAAACCATATTTAGTGATGAATCAAAATTCAATTTATTTGGGTCAGATTGAGCACAAAAGATTTGGCGAAAGCCAAATGGTTTGGGGGTATTTCGCGGCATCTGGTGTCGGAAAGCTCGTGTTCATAGATGAGACAATGGACAAGCATGTGTATCGCGACATTCTTAAAGAAAATTTAAGTCCAAGTGTCGAAAAACTGTGCCTTAAAAGGACAATTTGGCAATTTTAACAAGATAATGACCCAAAACATTCATCTTATCTTGTGCAGGAGTGGTTGATATACCATTGGAAACAGCTTAAAACCCCCCCTAATTGCCGGACCTAAATCCTATTGAGCATGTGCGGCATCTTCTGGAACGGAAGATACGATCTCACGATCTAACCCCATAACGTTAAAGGATTCTCTAAAAAAGGCAATAATTGCTGAATAGAATAAAATAACACCTTCCGAAACTTCAAATCTGGTAAATAGCATGAAGAGGCCGTTATTCAGTCTAACTGTGCCAATACTTTTTTGATGTGAGCTTGTGCCTTATTTTACCTTTCAAGGTTGCACTTGTAAACCTAAATCGAATTCATTTTTGTTTTATTCAGACTAGTAATAAATAAGTACATTTAGAAAATACCGTTTTCTATTTTTGTATACTTTCATTAGAAGAAAAGTTATAGCACTGAGAACTTTGATTTTTCGAGAGTAACGCCAAATAATTGGCGCGTACACTTTTGCTAGGTGTTTGGCCGAGCTCCTCCTCCTACTTTTGGCGTGCGTCTTGATGTTGTTTCACAAATGGAGGGACCTATAGTTTTAAGCCGACGCCGAACGGCACTGCTGTCTATTCTACTAGTTTTTTTCTACTGTCCATTTTTTTCTATTGCGCACTTATTTGTAATTCAATTTTGTGTGGCGGGTGCTTGTGCGAGGAAAACTGCTTAAAAGCCAACCAAGGAATTACACTCATGGGTAATGTATTAAAATCTGATTTATTTTTATTTTTATTGCGTATTTCTTGTTATAGAATCAGTAACGGGAACGGAGGCAGCCGTTCTGTGGAAATTCAGCTTAGAAAATCCATAAATCGATACTTCCAAGCAACCTCCAACAGCAGCCAATAAAAAAATTTCAATTTACATATAATTGAAAATATATTATAAAATATTGTTTGAAAGATAATAAATTAAATACTAAAAAATAAAATTTCATATTAAATTCTATTAGTGAAATCAAATTCGATTTCAGTACTTGGAAATGCAAAATTACCTGTGAATTCATGGCTTACATTTCGAAAAAATTCTCACCCATGGATTTACACCTGATTGGTGTTAGTAAGAATCATGGCTCAGCGTCCATTAGCAAAATATGGACTAGGATAAGTAGTGATACTAAAGTAGGAACTAATAAATTCATCTGTGATTCAGTGCTGATGCGTACTGAGGGCAGCTATAGCTAAACACATACAAAGCCAAAATACATTTTTATAAAACATTTGAAAGCTACTTTTACCGAAGCTAATTATTCCAGGTAGTCTATGTAGCAGACCGTTATTCGGCTCTGAGCGAATTTGCCAGAATTGGCTGATGTGCTGACGTCACTTGGGAAGTGTTTAACAAAATTAGAGCTGTGTTAGTGATATACGAATGCCATGGCATGAGCATTGGCTTTGTTGATTTCTTTCGTATGTCACTAGCACAAGCGAAATTTTTTTACCATAAACATATTCCAAGTGACGTGGCAGTCATAGATCCGCTCACAATTTTCACTATAGCTTAATAGCAAACCTGGTAATCTATCATTTTCGAGTTATTCTATTCTTGCTAGTTTTTTTTTTACACTTTCACTCATAACTGCAAATATGTATGTAATTACAGATTTATGTACCCACCTTTAAGCGACTGCTCTTTCCAGATTTTCTTATTATCATTGAGACAAGTCAGCCATGGCTTTCGTATGCTAAACTTTGGCGCCACTTTTCCCGCACAAGGCTTTCCGCTACCATCTTCCTGTTGCGAACTCGCCGATGTGCCACTTTCGTCGGCGCCGCTTGCGCTAGTCTTATTGCGTATACATGCAGCGCCACATACCGGCGCATCGCCCGCATCTATGCTCGCATTCGTCGTTTTGCACATGGGCGCCAACGGAGTCAACACATACTCCAGCATATCTGACATAACCGATAAGCTCGGATCCACAATGAAGTCAATAAAACCGATCTGTGACTCTGGGAAAAGTATATTGTTACGATCACACATCGGACTGAACGGCAGGCCCAGTTCACGCTCTAGATCACCTTGACGAAAGAATTCCTCAAATAACAGCATCGTCCAGCGATGGTGTAGATTCCAACGTTTTGCCGGATGCGAAATATCACAACAATGCAGTACCAATGCCATCGCCTTGGACTTATCCACCGAAGCCTCGTTGAGCGTTAGCAGATTGCGCATATTCTTAAGTTGCTGAAAATGGAAGGACATATCGGTGGCCAGCACCATGTCAATGATGAGTGTACGAAATTCGCGAAACTCTTCGCGTGACAAATTATTCAATATATTGCAATCGTCTTCCTTGAGCAAACGAAAAGCGGCGCTCACATGATGATTCTCCAATACGGCGCGATCATTATAGAGCAATGCCTTCTCTGAACCGGACATTACGTGGAAGTTGTTGGTGGTGCCGGTGTGTTCGAAATCGTGTATGAGAGCGGCAAGCAACGTGGCAAATATCTCCAAATCAGTCAGCCAATTCATGAGACCCGTCTGGCAGAGTACATAGTGCGTCGTCTGGGTAACATCGGCCGCATGTATGTTGTTGTGATATGGATTACGATAGCGGCAGTAGCCCTCTTCGACGCGATTCAAAAATATTTCCAATGTGGCAGGGGCTATCTTAAATTTGTGTATGATGCCGTAGCGGTTGAGCAAATCGTAGCTGAGGTATTTGATCGGTTGACCACCAGCGGCCTCCGCCAGAGCAAACACATCAAATGACCAGTCATCCAGATTCTGTAAAGAGAAGAGAAAATATGAAAAGTGTTTATACTCGTATGCATAAAGTTGTAAAGGGTGATCCATTTAGAGACATCTCATCTTAAATTGAAGTAAAACAATGAGAATTCAAATTGATTAGGCGATCCTTATTATTTTTGTGGCCGTAATTCGGCCATCCGTAAACACCAATTTTGAATGACTCGCTGGAAGACTTCGGTCGGTAATTCATTAATAACTTTAGTAGGGTTGGTTTCCAATGCCTCAATCGAAGCTGGTTTATCCACAAAGAATTTAGATTTTACATACCCCCGAAAATAAAAATACAAATTCACATCCACCTCATTTTACATCCCCTCTAGGAGGAAGAGTATCAGACTAAAAGGAGACTATGTGGAAAAATAAAAAGGTTTACCCCAAACAATTAAATGGTTTTTATTTTTCCACTGACTTTTCAACAACCCTCCTACAAACGTGAAACCAGAGTTACCGCATATCCACCGAATTTTTAAAAATATTGCAACTCTGAAAGATTTCATTACGGAAACGGCTGATGGTAGTGGATGAAGGAGTAAACTTCCTATAGATCAAGTCTAGAAGGAGTTGGTCCACTAGATGTTTTTAATAAGCGCCGTTTTGGCCGTGCCTTAAAATTCTTCTACGCGTGAAAGCTACATTTGCGAAAAAGGAGAAATTAAGGGAAACATTTAATATCTGCTTGTGAACGGTAAGCAAAATTAATGCAGAGTGGCGACTGTTGCTCTCCATATCAAGTTTTAAGGAAAAAGTAGACACTTGAAATCACTTTTGTCGATAGCCATGAACTAGTGCCGTCAGGGTCAAGAAGTGGACTAGTCCTGTTAGTTTGAAGTAACGCCTGTTTACTGCATTCATTGAGTAAATACATAAATAATACGAATATAATACAGAGAAAATAAGTATTTTTTATTTTTATTTTTTATTTTTAAATAAGTACTCTTATCTTTGATAGGTTGAGGATTTATCACTTACCTTGAGTATTTGGACAACTTCAGGCGGAAATTGCATGAGCGCCGTACGTGAGACGCTGCGGTATATTCGATCCACAAATATACCAGCGCGTATTGCATGGGCAACAGTGCGAAATTTCGGCTTTTCATCGTTTCGCCTGCGTGTGGTCGCTGATTGCCGCGTAAAAGTGGAGGCCAACCACTCACGCACCTCAGGTGGCACAGCATCCGGTTGTACCTCAGACAATTCATCATCTTCGTCGGCGAGGCGTCTGTGTTTTGGTAAATTAGGGAGGTGGAGGGGTAAGTTGGAGGAAGAGAGAGAACACCAAAAGTTTATTAGTATACGCATGGCATTCAGTTTTCTTGTGAAAAATGTAAATGAAATTAAAGCAAACATTTTTTTTACAATTTTTAATATGATTAAAGGTAATACATAACAAAAAATAAATAGAAAATTAAAATTAAAAAAAAATCAGGTATTTGCTGTACTAAATAAAAGAGTATTTTTCACATAAAATTGCTAAGCCAAAAAAAAATAATAATAAAAGAAATCAAACAGAAGTTCTTACTTTCTCATTAGTTGGAAAAATAAAATGGAAAAATAAATAAATTTGCAGCACAGCGCAAAAAACTCTAACCTTTGCAAGTTCTTGTTTTACATAACATTCGTGTTTGTGTTAATTCGGGTTTACTGTGTTTCTTATATATTTTTTTTTTGCATTGTTGGGCGCCTTGTTGAGAAAGTTTGAGAGTTTAGTGGGGGAGAGTTAGAAAACTACAGGAAAGTGTTAGCAAAGGCGAGCGGAAACGGAAAGTGAAAGTGGGAAAATGCTAAAATAGTTACAAATAGAAATTCGATGGATGTGTAGAGTTTATTTTTGGTAATATGTTTATTTGTGAGTAGTTGGGCGGCCTGTTTTGTACCAGCAACACACACAGCTTAAGCTGGCGCAATTAATAAGAGCGTGTAAATTTTGTTAAAGGCGTCAGAAAGTGCACACACAGCAAACACAGAAGAAGTACAGCTAACACATAGGTAACAAAAAGTAATTAAAGGTGTTAGGAAGTAAGTGAAAAAGGAAATCATGTAAAAACAGAAAACACAGAAAACAACTTGGAAAGATTGCGTGTTTTGGGGGTGTTTTAAAATGGAATTCAAAATAACGTAAAAATAAAGTTAAATTGAATAGCAGAAGGTGTTGATTTTGTTTTTTTTTTACAGTGTCAAAAGGAGTGTTCAGTTTTCATTGCTTAAGTTAGATATGCCTGTAAAGTATCTACATATGTATGCATGTGCCAGAGTGGTGGACTAAGCTGTTTTGAAACCAACTGTTAAGTGAAACAGATGTATAGCTCTGCACGATAACAGATGTGGGTGTGCATGTAAAGATGTGCATATGTATAGGTGCATGTATGTGTCGAGATGTAAATGTTTCTATATTTTATTTATGTGAATGTGTGTATGTACAAGTGCAAGAAAGTACAGCTGGGGCAATTAAGTAGTTAGAACTGTTACAAATTAATATACAAATACATAGACTGCGTTAAACAGCTGTAGAACAGGAGCATATTGACAAGTTTTCACAACTTATTGGCTTCTCATATAAATGCAAGTTTACAATTTTAAGCAAAAAACAAAAAACATCATCAAAATTTCAAATTTTTTAATCAGAATTTTTATAAAATTTCAAATATGAGACTTCTTTCATAGAAAAAATGGCAAGATTTCGTTATATGAAAATTAATTGCACAAGGCCGTTAGAGAAAAAAATTTTTTTTAAATTAACGTAATTTTAAATTTCGGAGTTGGGTGTTTGCTTTCTTATAAAAAAATATTGAGTATTAGTTTTATGGAGAAATACACAAGACCGCCAGAATAAAAATTAAAAAAATCAACATAATTTTTGACCCATTTGACACTTACACTTACACTAAAATTTAATAGGCAATAAAACTGCGTACCGAAAAGTTTTTCAAAAACTCTGATTAAAAAGTGTGAAATTTTGATGAAAATGTTTAACATTGTGTCAAATTTGCACAAAGTTTTAAAGTTGGATTTGTATGGTGCAGGAGAATGAACTCTATTTTTTTTAATCTTTTTTAATTAATTAATTTTTTTTTAATTAACGTATCTTAAAGCTTTACCAGAACAAAGTTTTGATATTAAAACTAACATAAAAATTCTAGCGAGCAATTTGCATCGAAAAAAACCAAATGAGAACAAAATAAATCGTCAAAATTTTCAAATAAGTCTTGGTGCTATATTTATTTAACGCAGTGTATGCACGCATTTATACCAGTGATATGTCGGTAGTTAAAAGTTTAGGTTGAAAACAAAGTCAAAAGCTTTAGCGGCGCTTGCAAAACGCAATTCAAACAAAACTGGCGCGATGCCAGTCGTTGCAAAAAACACAAAAAGTCGTCTGAAAGAATTTAAGCTGCAAGAGTGAAGTATTTTTGTTAATGTTTTTAGTTTTTATTTCAATTTGTGAAGAGTTTTTGTTCATGTTTTTAGTTTTTATTTCAACTTGAGAAGTATTTTGGTAAATTTATACTATAATGTCTGTGATCTTGTGTGATTAATAAATGACAAATGCGTTTTTTTTTATTTTTCAACCTCAAATAAATTTAGCAAACTTGCTACACACACGCACACTGTAAAAAATATAATTTTTTAAGCTTTTAAATACTTGCTAACTTACACTTAAAAAAATATTTAAAAACATATTGTTTTTAATATATTTCTAATATAAAAAAATATTTTGACCTTTTTTTAAAATAATTTAAAAACCATTAAAAAATATATTAAAAACTTCCATACTTTTAAAAAATATATTTTAAAAATTCAAAAATAATAAAAAAAAAATATTTTTTAGCATAGGTATTTTTTAGCATCTTTTTTTAAATGATTTTTAAATTATTTAAAATATTTTTTTAAATTATTTTTAAATAATTTTTAAATGACTTTTAAATTATTTAAAAAAAGGTTAAGCTTTTTTTTATATTTTAAAATAGTACTAAAATACTATATATATTAAAAAATAATATATATTAATATTTTCAAAATATATTTTGCTTTAATATTAAAAAAATTAATAAAAAAAAAACAAATATTTTAAAAATATGAACAAAAAATGTTTGACAAAAATTTGTTTTTTAAACTTTAAAATTATTACGAATCCACATTTAAAAAAAATATTTTCAAAATATATTTTGCTTTAATATATTTTTTTTAATACTATTTTAAAATATAAAAAAAAAAGCTTAAACTTTTTTTAAATAATTTAAAAATTATTTAAATATAATTTAAAAAAATATTTTAAATAACGTAAAAATCATTTAAAAACAGATATTAAAAAAAAATTCTAAAAGATATTTTATTTATTATTTTTTAACTTTTCAAATATATTTTAAAAAATATGGATGTTTATTAAAAACAATAGTATTAAAAAACAATATTTTAAAATATTTACATTTAAAAATAATATTTTCAAAATTTAAAAAAATATTTTTTTTAATTTGGATAATTTTACTAGGAACATAAGCTTTAAAAAACAATATTTTTTTTTTACTTAAAAGAAAGTATTTTTTTTAATCCCTACCATTCTTGCCAACACACACACTATAAAAAATATTTTTTCTAATAATCTCTTTTCAAATTTTTAACATAAAATGTATTTTTTTAATATTTTGTTGGTAATCTATAACATTCTTGCTAAAACACATTTTAAAAAATGTACATATTATTATATATATTTTTCCAGTATTTCATGTAACCTTTAACAATCTGACCAACACACACGCTATTAAAAATATCTATATTTTTTACACTAATACTTTCTTGTATCTTATTTTCTCTTAAAATGCGTGCAAATATTTGTATACAAATTTTTTCACAAAAGTATTTTTGTGTATGTAACTGAAAAAAATGTGCTCAATGTAAACTGAAAATATAAGCAAAAAATTCGCACTAACTCTGCTTTTCATACGCAAAAACACAGCCATGTACATATAAGTAGGTATGTGGTTGTGTAGCTACATTTAATTGCCTTGCCTAAATATCATACATGCACATATACAAATATACTCTAAACCATGAACTGCACTACAATTAACTATATTTTGTTTAACCATTTGGAAAAACCTTTCAATCGTAAAAAGAAAATTAATTGTTTACAAAATAATTCAATGTTTACTATAATCCAGAAAACACAACATTTTTATGCAACGAATCTTCAGCAGCTGTACAGCAGCTGGTTCAAATATGCAATTATAGCAGCTTATAATGCGCTTAGGCTCGTAGTAGCGCGTGGAAATTAAGCTAGAACTCCATACAAAGCATTCCCGGTGCTATGGCTTTGAGCTGTATAATCGTATAGTTGAATAATTCGCTGAAAGCCGTAGCGTCTGGTACGTTTATTATGGAGTTTCAGCTTTATGCTGTATGAGTTAGCTTCCTGCGTTGTTTTGGAACTAGAAATAAATGTTAAAGCAAAATTCATCTTCAAATATATGCAAAATTAGCGCACCAAGTCACACACGCTCACTCGCTCAGACTTTTTGTTCACATACAACTAAGGCACATTGAACAGGTAGCAGCAGTAAAGCAGCTGATTTGATCTTGTTCTATTTATTTGGTTTATAAATGTCAAATTTTATTTAAATTATCAGTTATTATTTATAATTTTTTTAAATTAATTTAAGTTATCAATTTTTATTTATAGATTTTGACATTTTGATATACAGAATACATTGATGCTTTTGCTGCTCTTATGCCTTGCATAAAACTTTTTTACTGAATCCTCCTGTAGAGAAAAATACCACATTTATTTAGGCCTCTTCTATTCGCCATTTCCCCGCCCGCTATCTCTGTGCTGATTAACTTGACGAAAAATTTGCATGCGAAGGCAACAACAAGATTCCCCACTATCGAGTATGGTTATACCTCATTAGACGTACTGCTTTACCACACATGTAATTTAAGGCAGCTCTCTTCCCGTTTTGCCGCCATACATATGTTCATTTGTACCAGTTACTTCATCTATTCGCCACTTGCTAAGTCTTGGCGAAGGGAAGAGACCCCATGTGAAAGTAACATATTTGAAACTTCTTACGTATACAAAAAACTGTCAGCATATAAGACTACTTTGTTGGTAATAAAATATGTATTTTTTTTAACTTGATATTTTCCTTCGCATTAAAGGCTTGGAAAAATATAGATTTCTTCTTGCAAAAAAAAAAAAAAAACAAAATTAAGCACTTATAAATTGAGGACTAATTGAACACAAAATGGAGGTAGTCTCCATAAGCAGGAGAAAGGCTGCAGCTAGCAGAGTTCCGCAGTGAACGGCTTGGCTTGAGAATATACTCTCATGTTTATTCACTCAGACTAGTGCTCACCAAAAAATGCTCTCTTTTCACAATTACGTGGATTGTTTGTGCAGAAGTGAGCACAGTCACTGAGCGTTTTCACGTGGCTTGGCTGGCTTCACTTTGTGCGAGTATTTGCTGTTTTGTTTTTTTGGTTTTGTTTTGAATAATGTTTATTGTAAAGATTTCGTTCATAAATTTGCTTAATCTAAATAAAAAAGATTATTGTTAGAGGAGTTGAGTGCCCTACGCTACGTTTATACTGCACGTAACTCGCTCCCTCAATCGTAATTAGCTCTCTCATTTGTAATTCACTTTCCAATTACCCTTCGAATGCCGTAATTTGCCAAAGCTGATAGATTACAAGGTTTAGCCATATCAGCAAAATTGTGAGAGTAACTTCGGGGAGTATCTGTCACGTCAGTGGGGACTCAGCAATGAAATTGTGCCCGCTTATTCACGCCTACTCTTACGACCTTCCAATGAGTTCAAGTGGCAACGAAGTAACATGAGCAATGGCTGCGTTAATTTTTCCGTATATCACAATACAATTTAGTTGATTCGTTAACAAATTGGTTTAAAATTAGTTGTTACGTCAGCAAATTAGCTGATTCCTTCAAAATCACTCAGAGCCGTTAAACGGTTTGATGCTGTTCACACTTTGTAATTCAGAGCACCACAAAATTTTGAGAGCGATTTACCTCGTATGTAAGTAATTCAGTCTCAATTATCTTGCCAATTACGAACAAATCGGTGTCATCCCTAATTTTTATCGGAAATTTATCGAAATTAGTTTACCCAAACGAATCAGTAAACCAAAGTAAAGAAACAAAGTGAACAAAAGTTGAATAGTAACCGAATAAGTTATTTAATAATAATGGAGGCAAAAAAATGATTATGTCGAGAAGGTTGCTGAACACCTTAAGAATGGTGAAATAGACCACATTGCCTTCAGAGGTTCCGTTCACCCCGGTAGTGCATATTCATTTTCACCTCCTCCATAATTTCTAAAAGAATGTGACTGTTTTTACGGCAGCCACTCTACTCCAAAAATGATAGATTACTAGATTTGGATGATAGATTTATTAGGTTTGACATTTAGCTGTGATGAAAAACGAAATTGAGTGAGTAACTTCGGCTGCCACGTCATCGGGTACATGACAGAAGAATACTCTTTCATACGTATTCATACGTATTCATTGTGAAAGCACAAATTAATATAAAGCCTCCAAATGCAGTTTGGCAAGAAATTTGCTGTGTATGCGTTTAATTTCTTGTGTTTGGTTGTTAGCATTGCTTTGGACTACTCTTCTTCTTCACAAACAAGTAATTCTCCTTTCTTTGCTTGTTTATTCATCCGCTCTTTCGACACGGCGAATTCGGAAGGCGTAATCTGTTTCTCTATCATTCTTGGTGGCGGACTATGTCGATTTTTTTCATATCACCAACACAATATCAGTTTTTCGCCAAGAAACCGCTGTTATGACCCTGGTTACGTCAGCTAATCAGCTGGTTATTTCAAATTCGCTGAGAGCCGGTTTAAATCTGCTATTGGCCACACCTCCATTTATTTTTCCATGATTTTACTCGTCAATTTTTTCGCTCTATATCTCAATCAGCGCCCTTTCACCGGGCAGCGGCCATATGCTGGCACTTTTTCTTATTGTTGGAGAATGGGAGAAATAAATAATGCAGCCTTCGTTGAAAAGTTAAGTAAAATTTTAATTTTAATTTACTTTTTTCTCCATCACCAATATTGATAGAAAATAGGAAAATAATAGTAAAGAAAAGCAAAGAACAAGAACAAGAAGGTGAGCTGCCAAAGTGAATTACGATTGCGCTTGGAAACACGATGATCCGCGAATTACGTAGCATTTTTGTTTTTCTTTCCCCACAGTGAGTAAGAAGTTAAGAATTGGGTCAGAAATTACCAAGACAACGCATTTTAAAAGCGACCTTTGCACCAAGGCGTTGAAATAGTGGCCTTAAATTTAGCAAAATATCAATATCTTCTCTAAATTATTTTGGCCAACCCACATCTTATAAAATCATTTAGGAACAAACAAACAACCAACGGTTGAACAGAGCAATCATCCCAAGTTATCCTAGCTCGCCTAATTTCCAGTAGATACCCTAGCAAACGATGTGAGACGAATTTATAATAGGCTATACGAACATAATGAAAAGCTTTGATGTAATATTCTATTAAGGCAGAGGAAATAATGGCCTTGCGGTGCCAAGTAATATATTAATATAGTAAATATTTGGCTTGAAAAAGCCAGGGCGTTGATAGTTTCCATGTGCACAGTTCCTTTCGAAACATGAGGTACACCGAGAGTTGGAAGAGGTGAAAAATTCTTAATGTTTTCTGCTAATAAATCTTTAGTTAACCACATCCAAGAAAATGTACATCGCATTGGTTCATACCATACGGCGATTTAGAAGTGACATGCATCAAAAAAGTTACAAAATAGATTTAAAATAAGCGAAGATTTTATATATTCTTCAATATTACTGTGACCAAAATAAAAATTCAAAGGAAAAATGCCAAAACAAAGTTTAGTTTTTATGGCCCCAATCAAGGCGAATATATCAAAAGTGGCAGCGGTAAAACAGCTGATTTGGTTTTTGTCTTCTTTCACCGTGTTTATGTTGTTGTCATCACAGAATAAAACAAAGCGAATTCACTCTTTGTTTTCTACTTTGCCATGCCAATCAAAAGTACAAAACATTGCTGTTGGTCTAGTGCTCTCACCTTAAATTAATGCTTCTTGGCCCCAATACAGTATCTAACGCTCAGCAACCAATCGTCGAAAATCTTGATAAAATCATGGAAATCGTGGAGTCGGACCGGCATTTGAGTATTTATAATCTGAAAACTGAGAACTTTTTTATTACACCTATAGATTCCATGCATAGTCAAGTATACTTTTTTTGGTTTAAAGCGCATTAATAAGTTCGCTCTCACATTTACTTTCCGCATGATTAAAATATTTGCCTCTTGCCAGCAATGAACTTTTGAAATTTTGCATGCATTGATATCCATCACACAAACACATTTGTACAGACATGTGTATGTATATATGTGAAATAGTGTAGCTGGCGAATGAAACATTAAGAGCAGTCAGCCTTGAAAGTCCGAAGAGGAATTCGTGTCCCAAAACTGCACACCAAAGCGCAATTTTTTTTCGTACTTACCAACCGCTGAGGTAATTCAAGTCGATTGCAAGTTTTTTTTCTATTTGATTTAAAAAACACGGGAAATTTCAGCAAGTATAAGTAAATACTGTAATTTTTCCACAAAATCCTTCCCCTGCTACCTGGCCACTTTTCAAGTTGTGTGCATAAAATGTATGTATAAAAGTTTGTGTCAACACTTTTGCGTAGCTTAGCAAAGGAATTGATTCTTAACGCGAATTTGTGCTTAGTGCGAACTCATTCAGCCAAAAGTTTTACCATACGGAGAAAGTTTAAGCGTTGAAGCTGGCGGTTGGGTAACTTTGGGGCTGGTGAAAGCTGCAAGCAAAGTTGGCGCATAATCCCAAGAGTTTTGTAGTTCGTTGTCGCGTCTGCTTTTGAAGTGTCAAATGTGAAGTTGAAAAGTTGGGTGAAGTTTGGGAAATTTCACGGATTTCCTTTGAATTGGGGTTAAAAGTCCGAAAAATTAATTTGTTGGAATTCTCTTCTTTTTGCACGCTATTTAAAGTTTATTTCATTACCTAAAAACGAAGTATTTTAAAGTCACGCAGGTGGTTGAGAAACCACCTATAAGTAAATAAAAAGACGGGGAAAAAGTTTTTCTCTCAGTTGGTTGGCTTCTAATTGCAGTGGGAACTCCAATCGAACGCAATGTCGTTGCGGCGAAAGCACTATTCAAGTAGTAAATTTTTGTGCATGCACGCGCACATAAATTTTATAGTTACATAAAATAAAAAAAATAAAATGAAAATAAGTTGCGTTGTGAACCTTCTAAGGACAGCTAATAACAATAAATACTTCCATAACAACTTAGTAGCATCCACCAGCATTAATTTCTCTGTGCAGTTTTAGCGCAGATAATAATGATACAGTGAACCTTCGATATAGCGCAGTTGAAGGGGACGAAAAAATATTTCGTTATATTTATAGAATATCAAAACCGCACTACAATGAAAAATAAAAAAATATAAAAAAAAACGTAACAAGTATAGTTGAGAATAGAAAAATATACACTGTTTTTTATTATCAATTATAAAAATTTTTTATCGTAAACAAATCGATTTACTCCGTTTCGATTACGGCCGTTTCCTTGTTCAAAATTTCTTCGTTTATGTAAGGAAAAATTAGGTAATGTAGGGAACATTTTGCAACAATGACATTTTTCGAGGGTTCTGCAAAAATTTTGTTATATTGAGTTTTACATTTTACCAAAACCGAGGTTCCCCTGTAATAATATTAATAACACACCACTCTAATAACGAATTCACACCCTCAGCTTACATTTCCAATTTCACAGCTCCTCCGAAATTATTCACCATGAGCCAACTAATTATGATTTTCTCTCTGATTTTCATTTAAATGAAAATATCACATCAAAAATGCTTATTAAAGCAAAAGCGAAGCATTTTTGGTCTTAATAATTGCGCTTAATTGTCGCTTTAATAAGCTCGACAGTCATTTCATTAATGCCAACCTTTGTCAATGTTCAGCAACAAGTCTGTGACATTGTTGGAATGAACCTAAAAACGGGCAATGTCAAGTGTTGTTGGCAGTTCTTTACAACGGCGGACACATAATTTGATGTTGTTGCTGGCATGTAGCGTAAACGAAGAATTAAGAACGAATGAGTGAATGGTTTATTAAGAACATCGCCCCGAGCGCGGCGAGAGCAAATATGTATTTGTTGGTAGTCAGTTGAATTAGACTGAGGTGTATCACACAAAGAAAAATTCTGCCATTTACTTACCCACACAAAAATGTTTAAGTAGATACATATGTACATGCACGCATACACTCTACGGATTATTAATACTAATTTCGCCTTTATATTTGCACAAAGTTACTTTGTTTCGCAAAGCAATATAAACAACAATACGAGTAAAAGCAAACATTCGAAGTAACAAAACATCAAGCATGTATATGTGTATATACTTGTAAAAGCCGTTTCAGGGGAAATTCATTAAAATTTCCAACATTGTGCAACATTTCAATTTTTACAGCCGTTTCGACTGTTGGTCTCTTAAAGACTCAATGTATTGTATTTTCTCAACAGAAAATGTAATGCTCACATAAATTCATTTAAAAGCAATGCGTACCTAAAAAATAATAATGAAACACTGATGTATGTATGTATATACTTGCATACATACGTGGGCATATAATCTACATACGTTTATAAGTATATGTGTATGTAGGTCTGGCCATCTAGTTAAATTTAAAAGAAATTAATGTGTTATTTCATAATTTAAGCTACTCTTTAGAAGCTTCTTACAAAATGAGCTTATATTCTGATGTGAATTTAGTGTAAAAGAAGCAATTTTTAAAATAAAAATATTACAGGTTGAGAGATGTTCATAATAATACAGAATGTACTGATTAAAATATCGCCCACTATGTTTCTCTGATTCTTAAATTTGACCTTATTTTAATAGGCTGCACATTTATGATGCTGGTTTTTTACGCAAAATCATCTTTAGTGATGAAACTCATTTCATGTTGGATGTATTATGTAGGTAGATAGATGAAACGGTTGAAGTACCAGGCTGGCACTCCTCAAGTAGCACTAAAGCGCCGTTTTGAGACCTCCAACGGCAGATATATACAGCCAGCCAGCAGAGCTGTTGATGCATTGGGGAATTGTGATGGGTTTTAAGTTGGCGCACTGGCCCAGGCTATCGAAGAAAGAAGCAATAAATGACATTAATCGTCTAGCTGCCAAATACGGACATTTGCAAAGAAAGTGCTTAACAGTCTCTTTCTCTGAAAGGTCCCCGCAGCTTCTGTAATGGGGATTAAATGGTAAACCTAGCTTTTCTGCGTGTGTGCCGATCGCTCAATAACTGGCAAATACGGCTACGAGCTTGGAAATTAAATGTCATGGAGTCCCCAGGACATCATGTGTCTGCTGACTGTTGTACTGGCGCAAAGAGTTTTCGAAATAGCACATGAAGAGATGGAGCTCCATTCTGAGAAATAAGTTGTGCAAATCTCCTTTAACAACTGTCAGGGGGAGGCCGATGTTCGGCTATGAGGTCTCTGAGACCAATTCAGTCTCCTTCCTGACAAGCTCATCAGTGATGTCATTCCCTCTAAGCTCGAATGTCCTGAAACTCAGATAATGGGAAATGTCCTCCTTACAGTAGTTGACTAATTTGGATCCGCGCTATAGCGTCGTCAAAGCTTTGATAGCACTTTGACTATCGGAGAAAATGTTGGTATCTTCCTCTACCAGCTTCCGTACAGATTTTCCCCTCGTTCAAATCCTGACTACATGGAAAGACTTTCAGGGCAACACTGGGATAAGTCCTATATGCTCCGGTGATGTCAATGCATGCATCCTCCCTAGTTCGGTGATATTATAACCCTTCCGAAGAGCTTCCCACCAAATCAGGCATCCATACGTTAAAATTGGCAGAACCTCTACGTTGAATATCCAAGGCAAGACCTGTGGCTTGAGTCCACCGAAAAATTTAAAAATCGAAAAAAATCTCTGCAAGAAACATCTCTTTTAGCAAATACATTTTGATTTTTTTTATTTGAGACGACTCCCTTGCAAGCTGGGATGTACACCTCAAAATTTTCGAGGCATCTCCGGGCCATCACTTTCACTCGCTCAATTTTTAACATTTTATGAAGAAAATTTAGGAAAATCTTTTTCAAATGTTTCGTTATTATTTAGTGCATAAGCTAACACCAAACTGACACCAACAAAAAACACCTTTAAACCTTTTTCTCATCGAATTAACCTTATCGCCCCCTTAAATCGCACCGGTATGTCGCGATGCGATGTGCACATGGCTGACTAAAGTAAATTTGATTCCCTGAAATAAATATGTAAAAAATCATTCATAATAATTTGCTCGAATTTAGTAAAGAGCTCAAAGCTCCAGATTTTTTAATTGCCACGATTGTATTTGTATACGAAAACGTGTCGAAATTTAGCCAAACATTATTTCTCCCTCTATTGCGTTGATTTCAAATTTAATTATAAGATTAGAGCAGTCATTAGACTCCATAAGTTATTTGGCATATAATTAGTCTACATATCCATAAAAAGGGTTACAAATGAATGAAGATTGTAGACCGTAGCATAACTAACTACCCCTCCAAACTATTCGCTTATGGGAAAACATCCAAGTGAAATTCTACAATTATGTTTTCACAGGAATTTTCCTCTCAATTTTACATTTTATGTCAATTGCAAAAAGTTTTTGTGGGCAATTTGTTTTGCCCAATTTTATTTTGCTCCAAATGTGCATGACTGCTGCCCCGGACTGCCGCTCACCAGATCTACTGGGAGTTCGTTAAAAGTTACCACTTCTAAAAACACAAATCCGCACTGTGCGCTGGCTAACCCATTGGGTATTTATTTTGTACGCATTTTCTGTTTGCATTTGAAACACTTTCGAAGTAAGTATTTTTGGACTAACAAATCTGCCACTTTGTTTTGTTTACACTTTTTTGGGGTTTCCTCTCGGGTCTGTGTAAGTACATGGCATGGCATTGTTGGTGTTGGCTGTAAAACTTTTCATTACGACAAGACGCGACTCCAAGATTTTGTATCATACTTTTTGTGTTAGTTGCAAGTAAATTATGGCTCTGGTTCGGACAATTTAATATACAAAGCTTGCGTTCAAATGGCAACTTAGCTGTAGTAAAAGACGTCCAAAGTGGGTGAGATGTAACTGCTTCATCAATACACAGTGGGGCGGGTGGCCGAGTGCGTACGTGGTGGCACAATGAAGCAGCATGCAACTTTTCTGCTTTATTTCGGTATGCTTTTACTTACTTTTTTGTCGTGGCATATCAAATTGTTAGTTTTTGAAAGCCCAAAGTTTATTTTACTCAACGCCCCTAGCAATAAGTTTTCTACGGCTTTGTATTTGTTGTGCTCACTTTTTTGTTACACATTTTGTGATTTACTGTCAATATGTGTGAATGGCTTGAAGTATTGTACCAGCACCAGCACCAGCATAACTGTGCTAAAATTTGGCCAAAACCATTTGCACAAATTTGCTGGATTCCTTATTTTTAATGGCGGTATGGGCTGCTGGTAGTTTGTTTTTGTTTTTTGTTTTGCTCTATACCCACATATATTGCATACACTTACACATACATACTTATATATGTATTGCACATAAATATTGTTGTTTTGCGGTTGTTGGCTGTAACTTGTTAGTGCCCACATTTATAAGGCTTTATGAGTCTGTAATGTATCGGTATGAATACAAATTTAGCCAGCCACATGACTTTTAATACAAACCATTGTTTGAAAAATTGATGGGTGTGCGGCACTTGGCTGCCGCTACTATGTGAATAATTGTGTGCGAATTACGAAAATTATGCGAAAATTGCTTTGGAGCGATATTTCAAGTTACTTTTATCTACATGGAAGCCGTGTATTTGGGGCTAATGCATTTCAACCACATTTAATGCTCGTGAAAGTGGACATTTGGGAGTAATAGGCGCCGTGAAGTATACTGCAGTTTTCCTTATTCTCTGGTAGTTAAAGTGAAATTATAATCTAATTTATGTTGTATCCCATTTATGAACCAAAATTTAGCATACAAAATATACGTTTTTGTTTATAGGGAGAAAATGCGCAATGAAGCCATAAAATATTATAGAAAATCCACAGCATTAGCAACTTGAAACTTGCTTTTAATTGTACTTTAGTTTAATTAGTTATATTGTAAAACTGCGTTCTCAAACTTTTTCTAAAAGTTCTAAAATTTTGATGAACATTTTTTAAATTTTTATAATTTTTTCGTGAAGATTGAAATTTGATATTTGGTTTCGTATAGTTTTACTGACGCCCCAAGGAGTAGGAGCAGGAATAGTGGGGCCTAGAGCACACAAATCCCTAACACTAAGTACAGATACCATGATTTTCCATGCGGAGCTCTTCGCCATAATGGAAACAGTGGAAATCATATCCAAAAGAGGGTTCGAGAAAGTAAAAATTAAAATACTTTTGGACAGTCAGTCGATTCTCAAAGCTTTGAACAGCTTCACATTCAAGTCAAAAGTCCTAATAATACAGTGTAACGATGCACTCAACAAACTGGCTACTCATAATCAGGTCTCAGTGATTTGGGTAGCAGGACATGACGGACATGAAGGAAACAAGAAAAAGAGGCAGAAGGGCTAAGTATTGGACCAACCCCATTTTTCGGCTTTAACAAAAATATCATGCAACAGGAAACCAATAAATGGATCCAAACTAAAATCATGGAACACTGGAACGGCACAAGCGGTCTTAATCATTACAAAGAGCTTTTGAACTTCAATGACAATAGAGCAAAATCGGCTATAACCCTAGATAAAAAGTGCCTCAGATTACTCTGTGGAGCACTTACAGGTCACTTTGCCTGTAATAAACACTTTAACACAATAGGGCTATATAGTACAAGACCATGCAGATGCTGCTGTGACGAAGAGGAGTCTATGGAACACTGAATCACCAACTGTGAGGCTTTAGGCCACAGGAGTCACAGAATTCTGGGCTCGCACCTACTAGAGGAGGATGACCAATTGGAGGTCTAACGAGCTGGTTCGATTCCTCGGTACACAAAATAATTATAATTGAGTTATTAGGGATGCATAATAAGTAAATCTGATAGCAGTACATAAAGACCTTACCATTACCACTACTGAAAACGAGCTATATTTTCACCAAAAACAAAAAAAATTCTTGATTAAAAAAATAGTGAACATAAAAAAAGCAAAACTTATCAAAAAATGTAGTTGCTATATAATAGTTTTTTCGCGGACTGTATATACATATACATATGTAATCATATAATACATAGGGGTGTATGTTTGCACTTTATTTATATTAATTTATATTTAAGAAATTTTTGAGCATCCGAGTTATGAAAATATAAAAAAAAGTTGAGTACTAAAAATGTGTCTCAAAAAAGTCCCAAAATCAATCATCACGAAAAACTCCATCGAAATTGTTCGTAAATTTATAAAAAATGAAACGAAATCATCGTTGAAATTAATGAAATTGGAGTTGAATATCTCCAAGACAACGATTTATCGCATTTTAACGGATAGTTTGGGCTTAGAAAAGGTCTGTGCATGTTTCATCCCGCACAAATTAATTGAGGACTAAAAATTGCTCAGAATTCAACACTCGAAAGACTTCATTAAAGAGGCGAGAAAAAACGAGAACTTCCTTTATAACATTGTAACTGGTGATAAAACGTGGTATTTTTTATTTATTTCCAATAGGAACTTGAAACTAAGCGTCAAAGTGCCGAATGGAAGGCCCAAGACGAGCCACCACCCAAAAAATCGAGTTTGGAGAAGTCAAAAATCAAGTCGATGCTCATTTGCCTTTACGATTCCAAGGGAACTGTCCCAAGGAGTTCATGCGAACAGCCCAAACTGTCAATGCAATTTCCTATCTTGACGCATTTGTTGTATCGCATCCATCGAATTCGCTCTGAATCGATCCACTCTTGTGACAGATTTCTTGACTAGAAATCGCATTTTAACCATCCAACACTCACCGTATTCGCCTGATATGGCTCCCTGTGACTTCTATCTATTCGAGGAATTGAATTTGGCCAGGAAAGGAAAACATTTTTCGTCCGTAGGGGCCATCTAAAAGGGCTGTACTGTCATCCTGAAGAATATTTTGGTCAATTACCTAAAACACTCTTTCGAAAAGTTTTTAGATCGCGCAAAACAGTGTATCGAGACTATTTTGAATAAATAAACTCGAAGTTATCAGAACAAAGCTCCTGTCGTTTCTATTTTAGCTCAGTCTTGCTTATTTTGGACTTCAGCTTGTAGTTATGTTGTAAAATTTAAATTGTTTCTACGGTGTCAATTAATTATACCGAAAATATTACTTGTTAACTTGGCTAGGTGTAATACTGGGAAATGTTAAGCTATTATGTTTGTGTTACGTTTCAATAAAAACTAAAAAAAACTTTTTTTGTTCAAAATATAGCTCTTGACAACTACATTAAAAATGACATAATTTAAATGTGCACCATAAGGTAAAATCCGTCGATTCATGATTGCCCAATTGTTAAGAACGTCGAGATATCGAGGCTGAAAGATGTTCCGCAACACTTTTGGTTGCAGCAGCAATATTTTCAACAAAACGTCCAGTTTTGGTCTGCCAATCCTTTAGGCCTTTTTTTATCCTCAACAGAACCAGTTTCTTATATTTTTTCACCAACTTTTGTATTGACGACGCATTCGGACGATTATTTCCACCAAAAAAATTAAGAATTTCACTGAATGTTGTTCTTAAAGTTCGATCCTTTTCATAAAAAGTTTCAATGATTTTAACCCTTCGTTCTATCGTGTAAAATTGCGCCTCTATCTACTTGACAAATGTCAAAGATGAGATAAGAAAAGATGCTGTCTAGAAAATATTCACCAGTGACATCTAGGCATAATGTCCTAGATCCAGAGATCCTTTATTAAATATTATAGTTTTATACAGAATTCACCAAATTATTATAAGTTATAACATTCATTATTTATATTAAAAAAAAAAAATAATAATAATTTTCAACCATATCAAAATGTAAATTCTCTTTACCTTGCGATATCTGTGCCCCAATAGCAATCCCAGTTATTATTAAATAAACTCCTACAATACAACTCACTCACAAATCAAGCGCATTAACAATATCCGCTGCTAAAACTGTCCCTTAGTAAAATTTATTTAACTCTACCGCAACCCAACCCAACAATCCACTCGAGTGCACTTAATTTGGCGCGTATTTGGCAAAATATGTCAGCGAAACCACATCAACTAACAAATCTATATTGACATGCAAATTTAATTAAGTTTCATATATTATTATTTGTTTTCGTTTTTGTGGTCAAATGGAATGAATTGCATAGAATCTAATGTTGCTAAAACTCATTGCGCTGAGATTAGTTGGAATGCGCTAAAATGTGAAATTAAACTAATTCCTGCGAATCTAAGCGAAATGCGGCAATTTAACAATTTGTAAAACAAATTAAGCTGCTAGATATGATTTTTTATTTTAATTGCGTAACTTAAAACAGAACTTTTGCACAAAAAACATGCATAGGAGGCAACGCAGACGAAAACTGTGCAGTTTAACAAATTCTTGCAAAAATCTATCACAGAAACAGATACCCATTTTTGGCCTTTGATAAAAATTTTGAGCTTTACTATTTTATGGCAGAGCTCAAATTAGTGTAATCTACCGCAAATGCAGTTTCAGAATATTTTCAATATACTTTTTTGATACTTTGGAGGTTCAATGGTGCAACTTGAGGTACTCCTGTACCTTTGTAAGCTTTATAAACAAATTCTATTGAAAAAAATAGTATGCAAATGGAATTTAAAATCCCTTAGTAGTAAAATGAAGTGACTATTTATTTATTTTTATTTATAATTTTATTTTATTTCACTTTTTTTTAATACTTATTTTGAAATTTGCTCATGTGCACTGTATTTTAACTGCCCTACCAAGAATTTGATAACTGACAGCATTTGGCAATTGTTTGCAGAAAAGTGTTACATAAAATATTTGTAATTTCGTACTGGCATCCAATCAAACTAATAGTAGGCTACTTAGACAAAATATCTCACAGAGGTTTTCTGGTCACAGCAACATTTTGGATTCAAGCGAAAGGTCAGACTACGTAATTCCAGGAGTTAAATTTGGCAAGCAGCCTAGCGACATTATAGAGCCAAATAGATAGCAGAAAGGTCTATAATCTACTTGCCATCCATATAATTTCTTTACAGATAGGTCTAAAATTACGAAAGCAGTCGGAGCGGCCACCTTTTGTGCGCAATTTGATCTCCAAAGTCTTTCAGATTCCATAATTATGTAGTATATTTCAAACTGAAATCTATGCCACAACAAAATCAACTGAATTGGCTCCTGTTAATGCTCGAACAAACATTTTCATTGATAGCCTCTATTAAAGCAATTATAGCTCATTGGACTAACTCGAAATGTGTTCAACAATGCAGATCCAAAATGGATGAACTCTCCGGCAGCGGGAGGTCACTATTTTCTGGATACCAGGACATAAAGCAATAGAAGGAAATGAGAACCGGTGAGCTCGCTAAGGCTGGTATTTGCTAGCCGAGATTGAGCACGGCAGAAATATACCCATCACGCTCCTTTCTGAAAACGGAACTATATGAGGAACTAGCTTTGTAAACGCAGTCGATATGGGAATACTCAACCTCGTACAATATTGCCAAAATTATGCTAAGTACTTGGAATACGAAAACTTTTGGGTTGGGGAATAAGTTCATAGCGTTTTTATATTTTCTTATATTTTACAACGATTTGTTTGCCGCACAAAGTTTGCTACAAAACTATGTTAATTGTGTTTTTGAGTTATTTAATTTTTTATTAATTTTGAAGCTTAGAAACAGAATATCCAGGAGGCAAAAATTAACATTTTCGACACCTGCTCTTATTTGCTTTTCATCGAGGTCAAAAAGCTGCCGAAGTAGCGCGTGACATTTGCGACGTGTACGGAAAAGGTGTCATAGGCGAGTTTTGTTTGCAAAGTTCAAAAATGGCGACTTTGACCTCGATGAAACGCCCCGCTGCTAAAGCCCCTGTAAATTCGATGAACGTCTCAAATCTTTTTTGAAGGAGAACGGTCGTCAAACTAGTCGTGAATTGGCGGAACAAATGAGCTGCGATTGACCGAAAAATTGGGAGCCTGGGTGCTTCACGAGCTTAACGAAAAAAAAACAAAGAAAGTCGCCTTCAAATTGCTTCTCAGCATCTCGCCCGCCACCAAGTTACACGCAGTAATAAACCGCGCTTTTTGTACCGAATCGTCACGGGAGATGAGATATGGTGCCTATACATCAATATGAAGCAAAGAAAGGAGTGGAAGGCTCAAGGAGATACGCCAACACCGAGAGTCAAGCCGAATCTTCGTCCAAAGAAGATCATGATATGTGTTTGGTGGGACTGGGAGGGCATGGTGCACTGGTGCAAATGCTCGAAAAGAATGCCATGGTTAGCAAGGAGTTCTACATTGCCCAACTACACCGGGTGAATGAGGCTATTCGACTAAAAAGACCTGATCGACATGGTCAAACCATACTCCTTCTCGACAACGCCAGACGCCATGTTGCACAAGTAGTCAAAGTTGCACTCCAAGAGCTCGAATGGGGATGAATTCCCCGGACCTTGCCCCGACCGAATACCATCATTTCTGCTCCCTGGCAAACCATATGAAGGGCGTTAGCTTCAATACCAAAAAGGTGCTTAAAAACTGGCTCAACAACTTCTTTGACAACAGATCATGCGATTTTTGGCGGTGTGTGTAACAGTGTGTAAAAAGGAATGGCGAATATATAATTGATTAACTTTTTGATATAATTTTTTTTTTGTTTAAATAAAAGTCTTCGTTAAAAATGCTAGGAACTTATTCCCCAATCTAATGCAAACTTTATTTTATCACTCTCTAGAAAAGACAGAAAAAATATTGGTTGAAGTATTGAGTACGGGACACTGTCTCACCCCACAACACGCAGCCAAAATGGGATTAGCCAAGAGCGAGGCGTGTAACACATGCAATGAAGCGATTGCTAGGGGTACTTTGGAGCATCTACTTTGCCACTGTACTGCTGCTTGGAGGGCTCGTAGAACAAATGTCCAAAAGACTGAACGAATTGCTAAAACTCGCGAGAACGTGCAACACGAATTACATAGAATAAAAATTCGATTCCAAACCCATATCACTGGACACAATGGACCCTGGAGGCCTAAGTGAAATCTTTTTAAAGATGCTAGCTGATCTAACTACCTAACCTTTATAATTTCATGTTTCTTGCCGACGGTGGGCATGGAACGGATGCTAAGCATGCACAAACCCCACTCGATTGGGGAGGCCGCTCGAAATTAATTATTACCGCTAAATACCATACAATTTGCAAGCTATTAAGCCAAAAAAATTGTAATTTCATCAAACTTTTTGAAATAAAAAAATATGCCTTACTTGCAAGTTGAGTGCACTGGTGCAATGCCGTGCAAGTTTTTAGTCTTTCGTCATTATACAGACTTTGTTCAAGTAATTTATATATTACCTATTATCCCTCCCATCTAATATAATTACTTATACACTACGCCCTACACTCAACTACGCATTGGTCACAGTGGAATCGCTAATGCACATCTACACCAAGGCAGGAAACCAAGCCTGTGCCCATTTTGTAATACTCCAGCCAGTTTATGCATTAGACTAGATAGACAAAGACATCAGCATTTTGGTGGTCGTGATGCACTAACACTACTAATTAACGCTGCCGATTCCAACATTTCCAAAATCTATAAATTTCTTAAGAATTCCGATCTTCTGCGATTCATATATTGTATAAACCAGCAATTATTCACCAGCTAATTGAAAGCCTCCGTTGTTGGCGCTGTGTTTCTTTATGTTTATTTAACAATTTTATATTGAAAAAACAAAAAAAAAATTATATAATATTAAAATCAAACGAAAATGTTCAAATATTGCAGAATATAATTATACAACCTCCAATTAAACTTTATCACTTGCTTAATAGTTACACTTTCCTTTCAAACATGTCAAAATCAAACATGCTATAATTCTGCTCAAATCCTTCAATATTCCTTTTTTTGTGTTTTTTTTTTTTAATAAATGCTAGACAACTTGCTCCATAGCACAATATTCACATCAAACTGTCAAACACATACTACAATTAAGACTTAGCGATCGGCGCGCATAGTTTGCATAGCCACAAAACACCAACGAACACCAACTAACGGCAATTAACTTAACTAATGCACACCTTTTGCGTTTCTCCAGCAACTCCTTGGCACGATACTGAATTATGAATTGTATTAGCTCGACAGTAATGACACTCTGTCGGCTATTTTCTCGCCGCAAACGACTCATGGCAAATTGATGTCGCACTGGTCGGTGGTGCTGTCCACGCACCCCCAGGCAGACCCCACGACGACACGGATCGGTGGTGATGAAGCACCAACAATGCGAACGATAATTTCGCAGCGTCGTCGTCGGCGGCGGTGCTACAGTTAACAGCTGAAAGGAATATAAGATTGGCTATAATGCGAAGTGGGCGGCAAGCAAATGCTGGTTGGCGACTAGATGCGACAATGGCAATTGCCTCGTATCACTATGAAGGACTGTCGGTCGGGCAAATAGCCGCAGCGCTTGCGGTTGGCGGCTTTTAGAGGATGGCTTTGGCGGCGACAGGAAGCGGCTTGATGTGGGTAGCCAGTGAAAGGAAATTTGTTCTTCTCTGAAGTTTCTTGAATAATAAACTCGTATGTACATATGTATGTATGCATGCACGTAAGTTGTTGGCTGCTAGTTGTTCAAGTTGTGTGCTAAATTAGCACAACTGAGTGCTGAGTAATGCCTCTTTCGGTTTTATTGCACACTTCTTCTTCTTATTTATTCTTAAATACGCACACTTATTTGCGAATATTAATCACTTGACATTAATTTAACACGTTAGTCGAAGGCTGTGCGTCCAGCGTACATTTGCATGTGTGTGTGTGCGTTGGTGGTATTCGACACCTATGGAAGATGTGTAGCATTGGTTTATCGGGAAGAAACTAAGCTGTTGTCATTACACTTTCACATAAGCAAAAAAATAAGAAATTCATGCCAGCTGGAGTTACATTTGGGCTGGTTAATCTTCGCGTCGTTGTTGCTTTTGTATTATTGGTTTTAAAATTTTTGCTCTTGTGATATGCAGATAATCTGCTACTACATACATACATAACTACTTCATAGAGCAGCCTCACCGGACACACCACTTTAAATGCACTACAAATTTATCACTTCTTCTTTCTTTGCTTTAGTTTGGCACAAAGTTGCGTACAGATTCTATTTTCACTTAGTGGCTGCTGCAGTGAAGAATTTCGTTACTGCTGCTGCTGAGCTGCGACGCATGTCGCGTAACACTTTTTTCCATTCGGCTGCGTTCCGCATAGGTTGCACGTTAAATTTAAACTAAAAATGAAATGTTTGCGAAGTGCAAGAGAATGCCAAGAAGGAACAACAAGCAATGCCATTTTCCCTTTTTTTCCTATTTTTTTTTTTTTGCCACCCCTTCAGCGCTGTCGTGCCGCCAAATAAGTCATGAAACCTAGCAGCCAGAGTAGCAAAGTTATTCTGTGAGCTAGTGGAGAGGCGTGATGTTGCTGAAACGTCTTGGCGTGCTTTCGCTGTAAGTCGCAGCTGGCCGCAACAACAATAAAAACGCAAATGCACGCGCGAACAGTCGAGTGCCGGCCAATTCAATACGCTTCGAAAGGACAAAAATACAGAAAAAACACCAATTATACATGAAAGGAGGCGGGGAGCATGAGGGGCAGTTGAAGTCGTTCCCAACAATTAATTTTATTTAACTTGTGGATATATTTATTAGTGCTTTTCATTTCGCTTAGTGGCACCTCAACCACTCCCACGGACATTTTCACGTAAGAAGTTTGTCTGCATGTGCCGCCTACGTGCGTGTGTGTGTGTGTAGTTTTATGTGGCATGCTATTGTTGCTCGACTATTGCCAATTGTTGCGAATGCAAACACGCTAGCTCTTGGCTGGCTGGTTTTATGGCGCGCTCGACGCCTTCGTATAATCTATTGTTGTTATTGGTACACTTAAAGGATAACAATTATGTATGTCGGGGCTCAAACGTAATAAAATGAAGGAACGTTTCGGTAAAACAGTGTTTAAATATTGAAGAAAGATGCTAAAAATCAAATCGAATGTAAAAAATTTGAATAAATTATTAAGTAGAATAAGTTAATTTTTTTTCTCCAGAGATGAAAAAATTAAATTAAATTAATAAAATCGAAACGAATTAAATTCGCTCCAAATCAGGTTTCGGAATTGAAGTGAGCAGTACAGCACTAAAGTGAATTATCGGATGTATAGGAACTGAATTCAAATAAAAGGGTTCTCACAATATGTCTGTTGCTTCCATTGCGGCAACGAATTTGACTGACATGACGCGTAAAACGTATTGTGGTGTCAAAAGTTTAGTTCGGCTGAAGGTTCTTAAGCGGTTACCGCGCTTCTCAAGAAGAAAAAGAGCCTTTGCATTTCTGCGGCTAAAAAATGCTTCTTTTGCGTCAAAATTTATGGAGAGCAAAATTGGATCTATGAGACGAGCCATTTTAGTCGAGCCAAAACTCAAAAAACCACGACAAAGTTGATTCAAAATAAAAGTTTTCTCAAAAGTAGTTGCCTTGATGTGGTCCAATGCGACTGCCCGCTGCCCGGACAAGTAAAGGGTGGTTAAATTTCAAGGGCCGATATTGAATGTGAACCACACCTAAACGTCAACGACATTGTTGGACTTCTTTCTTTGGGATTATTTTAAAGAAAAGGTGTACGTCGGTAACCCAAAAACAATTCAAGAGCTAACGGATGAGATAATTCGGCACATTAACGGCATAGAACCTCAATTATGCCTCAGCGTCATCGAAAATTTGGACCATCGGATGGAGGTGTGCCGCCTAGGCCGCGGCAGCTATTTGGCCAATGTTTTATTCCATACGTAATTCAGCCATACCAACATTATCATAATGAAGAGAAATGACAATAATTAAAAAAAAAAAATTTATTTTATTCAAAATCAACACCGGTTCTTGAAACTTAACCACCCTTTAGATAAGGAACTATTTGCATTTGGTGGTCTTTGGAGGTGGCGGCGGTTATTCTGCCGGTATTTTGTTCTATACGTAATTGAACAATACCAATATTATCATAATAAAGAGAAATTACAATAATTTGAAAAACAAATTGGATTTTATTCAAAATCAACACCGGCCCTTAAAACTTATCCACCCTTTAGTAAATAAGGAGTATTAAATAGGCTTACAGAAAAGTTGAAGAGTTTTAGATCATCGCAGGAGTCCAGAATTATGGCTAAACAGCTCATGGCCTTTGCATTGCGACAATGAATCAGCTCACACATCTTATCTTTTATATGACCATTTCACTAAAAATATAAATGGTGGGCCATATAGCGTTTGCATTGAAAGTATTCCGTAATCTCTCTATTCACTTATTTCATAGTTCACGTATTCACGTATTTCATAGTTTAACTTTTTCCTGTTCGCACAGGAGGTTTTCGCAGAATATTTCCATTAAAAGTGTGCTGTAGATTCAAAGAAGCATTGGAATATGCGTAAAGTAACCAATTTATTTTGGAGGCTACGAAAATTGTTTCGGTAAAACATTTAACATTTTAAAACAAAATTTGGTATTAGCTCTTTTCATTTTGGTACCGATGACACAAACATACTGACACTTTAAACGCAATATCTT
Source organism: Anastrepha ludens (assembly GCF_028408465.1). NCBI lineage: Eukaryota > Metazoa > Arthropoda > Insecta > Diptera > Tephritidae > Anastrepha > Anastrepha ludens. The sequence continues at coordinate 120,944,591 of NC_071501.1, forward strand.
CGCTTCCACTGAACCGAATGTCACCAAGCTTTCACTGGAAATCAGCTAGATATGTAACTTCCAACGCACTCACTCATTAAAAAGATGGCGCCATCCAAAACATTTTTATAACGCCAGTCTTGTTTATTTTGGACTTCACCTTGTATGCTAGCTTTTTCCCCCACTAGATTGGAGTAATCTCTGGAGGTGAATTGAGTAGTGCCAAAATTACTGCGCTTAGTTTTATTTACTTATTTACGCTTAATGCTTATTATTTCATTCGCTAGCGCATATTTTAGCAATTCCTAACAGTACAGAAGTGATTTTAATTGCAAAGGAGCTCTTGCCAATATCAGCCAAAACTTCCCGATCCGCCAGTTGCTTAGCAAAACAGAGTTACGTGGCAACTAGAAATTCCAAGTCAAGTGAAGTGAACCGAATTGAATTCTATGAACTTTTAATCAAATTTTGGTAAGCTAGATTGATTAATTTATTTAATTAAACTAACTGGACTCGAACTAAATGAAATATATTTCAAATAAAGTTTTCCTGAATTGCATCACTGTGCAAGCCTGGTGCCCCTCACTTGCCTGCTCGTATAAAGAAAACAGAAGAATATATGGAATGCTTGCGAAAGAGGTGATAAATATGGCATACTGTGGCATTCAAGGAAGAGTTATAACCCATTCGTGCGTTTCTTGACTGGCGTGCGCTGTCTCCCTAAAGTAACGAGTCCACTACTCTGCGAGTATATGGACTTGTCACAATGAAAATGCCATAGAACCATGAAATGCCGACATTTTACATTTTACTTCCTAGTAAACATTTTATTTTTATTTATTTAGTTTTTTTTGTGTGTTTTGCAAAAGAACCGCAGTAAAATGTGAAAGTGGCACGAACAGTAGTATTAACGGCAGAACGCAACTTGTGCACGCGAAATTCGCGGGTAGAGCGCGTCTGAAAGCCAAAGAAATTCCTAAGAAGGCGCCAACAATACCTGCAGGCGGCGAGCGGCACAGGCATCTGGCACATTCACATATCCGCCAAGCGCTATGGAGTCAGTGTACAGCGGTGCCCTGCAGCAATGAGAGGCAGTGAAATTTTCTTTAGCGTGCTTGAGATATTTGTGCTGAGCAGCTACTATTCTCCACTTATCCGGCTTCTACGGATAGCAGCTGCGGCTGCGTGCTGCGCTGCCATTTCCTAGATGAGCTCGTGGTATTATATTGTGTGGCACTAAAATTTTTGGTGCGCCGCAAGCGCATTAAGGAGCCGGAAATTTGACTAGAAAGTTGGCAATTACCAAAGCAAGCATAAAAACTACTGATGCCATGTCTGTGGTGGTGACATATACAGAGAAAAACTGTAAAACCAAGGCACAGTGGTTTTTATATACTCCTAAGCTGATTTATAATTTTATTTTCTATCTGTTTATTTGCTCTACAGTCCAAGTGGGACTCGATTGTACATAGAGGGCGTTGATTGCTTTTATAATCAGAATATTTTACGGGTTGGTGGGTGACTACCATTCAGAAGCGCTTTGGATCCAAACTCCCAGCATGAAACAGCAAATGACTGAACAAATTTTTTCTAGTAGCGGTCGCCCCTTGGCAGGCAACGACAAATTTCCGACTGTTTGTCTGCCATGAAAAAAGTCCTCATAAAAAACCATTTGATGTTCAAAGTCGGTTTGAAACTCTAGGTCCCTCCATTTGTGGAACAACATCAAGAGACACTTCACAGGAAAAGAAGTTCAGCCAAACACCTAAGAGAAGTATGCGTGCAGTTTATTTATTTATTTTATATTTTATAAAAATTGAATTTAGGTTCTCGTACTTATTCTGACACTTTCGCTTGAAGCTTATCGTACACAGATTTTTAATTTCCTCTGGCCCTGCTGCGATTGAGTTGCTGAAGCAAAGTTTTGGATTTTGGCTCTTTTCCTAATTAAAAATAATTAAATCATAAATATAATTGTAAACTGAGATTAATTATAAATAATTTTTGTACATTCAGCGTTTCGTCCTTCGCTTATTGACACAATATACCCCTATATATTTTAATAACCAAGTGAAGCCCCTTTTTATTAAATTTGTTTAACAATTTGTATGTAAGAAAACACTGTGTCACAATTTCCAGCTAAGGTTTTATTCACCAAATTTACTTATTATGCAATAGACCTTTAGCTTTTTGGTGTTAATTGCTAATTTTCCGCATTCTTGGCATATTCACGCATAGTGGAATTGTAGTTGTAGAAAAAAGGTTAATTCCGATGGTTCTTTGGATTTGTTTTTTTCAAGCTATTGACAAGAAGTAGCACACATTAACGCAAATTACCTAAATGTTATTGTATTTCCACAAAATGGCTTTCAACATGCGCATTTACTATTAAAGTAAATAGCAATTGACACCTGAATGTAGGCAACAGGTGCATGGATTTGCCTATATGAGCCTGTGTGGGAGTAAATTAGGCGTAAAAGCAATACAGTTTCGGAGTTTCAGCGGCTGCTAGCGATTTTTTATAAGCAATGCTAGTATTACTATGGTCTAAATACAGAATAAAAAGGGAAAAAAGTAATTTTTTGAGATGCTGACACGGGAGTATGTCGATATTGGAATTTTTTAAGGGTGATGGTAAGTAGGTGGAATGGTTGAAGTACGAGACTGGAACTCCCCAAACTGCACTAACCTCAAAGAGGCAGGTATCTACAGCAAGCCAGAGCTGTTGATGTAGTGGCGAAAGTTTGGATTTAGTTTGGAGCACTGCCACGGACTGTCGAAAAAAGAAGCTCCCAGTGACCTTAGTTGTCTGGCTGCTAAACCTGGGTATTTTGGGTATTAATTGGAAAATTGGGTACGTTGGGTATTAATTGGAAAACCCAGCTTTTTTCCGTGACTGCCGATCGTCCAATGATCAGTAAGCATAGCTACAAGCTTGGGAAGTGAATCGCGTGGAGTCACCAGAACTATATGAGTCCTCCGTATATTGTTCTGGGGCCATAGGAATTTCGAAATACTACACGAAGAAATGGAGCTCCATCGGTACAGATTTTTCTCTCGTTCTAGTCCTGGCTACTTGGAATGATTGCCCTGGCATGGCCCTAAAACTCCAGGGTGCGGTCCAAAATTCACAGAAATACGGTGTTAACTGCAGAAAAATGCTACCACGCCCCTTGATAGATTGCATCCAGAGGTAAACCTCCTTTCAACTGATTGCACTTTGAGCAGCGATGGAAATACGGAAATATCGATGTGAAGTAAGTTCAAAACGACACTAAGGGTAGCACTGGGACAAGTTCTACATGCTCCGGCGATGCCAATACAAGCAGTCTTTTGAACTCTCCCCAGTTTAGTAATATTATAGCCCTTCCAAAAAACTTCCCATCAAACCAATCATCCGTACGTTTAAATTGGCACAGCCACTACCTTTTACATCCAAAGGTTTGGAGACTGCTGATCAATTTTCTGATATACACCTATGACCAAAATAACAGAGGTACGATATTTTGACCATTTTTGTTTACTTTTGTTTCGTTTTTTGTTTTTAATTTTTATTAATTTTTTATAAAAAATATAGTTTAATGTACAAAAAATTTCA